>NC_057946.1:37121950-37139450 GCF_018555375.3 Anguilla rostrata | reverse complement strand
AGGGAGTAACACACTCAAAGACACAAGGGAGTAACACACTCAAAGAGACGGGAGAGTAACACACTCAAAGACACGAGAGAGTCACACACTCAAAGATATGAGGGAGTAACACACTCAAAGACACACAGGAGTAACACACTCAAAGACACACAGGAGTAACACACTCAAAGAGACCATGGAGTAACACACTCAAAGACACGAGAGAGTCACACACTCAAAGACACGAGAGAGTAACACACTCAAAGACACGAGAGAGTCACACACTCAAAGATATGAGGGAGTAACACACTCAAAGATATGAGGGAGTAACACACTCAAAGACACACAGGAGTAACACACTCAAAGACACACAGGAGTAACACACTCAAAGAGACCAGGGAGTAACACACTCAAAGACACGAGAGAGTAACACACTCAAAGACACGGGAGAGTAACACACTCAAAGAGACCAGGGAGTAACACACTCAAAGACACGAGAGAGTCACACACTCAAGAGTTGGAGGGAGTTAACAACACTCAAAGGAGAACAGGAGCAACACACATCAAAGACAAACAGGAGTAACACACTCAAAGAGACCAGGGAGTAACACACTCAAAGACACGAGAGAGTAACACACTCAAAGACACGGGAGAGTAACACACTCAAAGAGACCAGGGAGTAACACACTCAAAGACACGAGAGAGTCACACACTCAAAGATATGAGGGAGTAACACACTCAAAGACACACAGGAGTAACACACTCAAAGACACACAGGAGTAACACACTCAAAGAGACCAGGGAGTAACACACTCAAAGACACGAGAGAGTAACACACTCAAAGAACCAGGAGAGTAACACACTCAAAGAGACCAGGGAGTAACACACTCAAAGTACGAGAGAGTCACACACTCAAAGATATGAGGAGTACCACTCAGCACAGGAGTAACACACTCAAAGACACACAGGAGTAACACACTCAAAGAGACCAGGGAGTAACACACTCAAAGACACGAGAGAGTAACACACTCAAAGACACGGGAGAGTAACACACTCAAAGACACGGGAGAGTAACACACTCAAAGACACGAGAGAGTAACACACTCAAAGACACGGGAGAGTAACACACTCAAAGACAGGAGAACACATCAAGACACGGAGAGTAACACACTCAAAGAACCAGGAGTAACACACTCAAGAACGAGAGTAACACTCAAGAGACCAGGAGTACACACCAAACTGAGGTCACAGTCAAATACACACGGGAGAGTAACACGCTCAAAGACACGGGAGAGTAACACACCCAAAGAGACCAGGGAGTCACACACTCAAAGATATGAGAGAGTAACACACTCAAAGACATGAGGGAGGTCACAGTCAAATACACACAGGAGGTGACGCTCATTTTATATGAGTGTTGACAGATAAAAGGGAGGAGGGGATGTAAGGTCATTCCTCTCCATATTAACCTGTTAAATTTTATTTTTATGAAGTAAGTGGCCAATCAAATTAAGTTGCCCTTTAAAGAGTCTCTGCCAAGAAAAATGTAAAATATATGATGTTTATGCCCAGGATGTAATCGTGCCAATTTCCCAGAAGTTATCCATAAAGCTGAGATTCTACAGCCTTCATCCTCTATGACATTTCAACCCTCTGCTTTAATTAATCAGTAGTGTGACGGCCCAGCAGGAGTGGGTTACTGACGTCCTCAGTTATACGTTTTATGTGTCATTTATGGACCCCATCAAAAGAGTGTCAGATGTACTTGAGGTGCCCTGCCTTACAGTAGATCTCCACCGGGGTCATTAGTGTGATCTCCTGCATTAAAGTAGACCTCCACCAGGGTCATTAGTGTGATATCCTGCATTACAGGAGACCTCCACCAGAGTCCATTAGTATGATCTTCTGCATTACAGTAGACCTCCATCCAGGGTTGTCATTAGTGTGATCTCCTGGACTAGAGTAGATCTCCACCAGTGTGATCATTAGTATGATCTTTGGCATTACAGTAGACCTCTACTGGGATCATAATTAATGTGATCTTCGGCATTACAGTAGACCTCCAGCGGGGTCGTTAGTGTGATCCCCTGCATTACAGTAGACCTCCACCAAGTCATCATTAGTGTGTTGTCCTGCATTATAGTAGACCTCCATCTGTGGTTATCATTAGTGTGATCTCCTGCATTACAGTAGACCTCCACCAGAATCATCATTAGTGTGATCTCCTGCATTAAAGTAGACCTCCACCAGGGTCATTAGTGTGATCTTCTGCATTAAAGTAGACCTCTTCATTAGTGTGATCTTCTGTGTTAAAGTAGACCTCATCATTAGTTTGATCTGGGTTAAAGTAGACCTGATCATTAGTGTGATCTCCTGTGTTAAAGTAGACCTCATCATTAGTGTGATCTTCTGTGTTATAGTAGACCTCATCATTAGTGTGATCTTCTGTGTTAAAGTAGACCTCATCATTAGTGTGATCTTCTGTGTTAAAGTAGACCTCATCATTAGTGTGATCTTCTGTGTTAAAGTAGACCTCATCATTAGTGTGATCTTCTGTGTTAAAGTAGACCTCATCATTAGTGTGATCTTCTGTGTTAAAGTAGACCTCATCATTAGTTTGATCTGGGTTAAAGTACACCTGATCATTAGTGTGATCTTCTGTGTTAAAGTAGACCTCATCATTAGTGTGATCTTCTGTGTTATAGTAGACCTCATCATTAGTGTGATCTTCTGTGTTAAAGTAGACCTCATCATTAGTGTGATCTTCTGTGTTAAAGTAGACCTCATCATTAGTGTGATCTTCTGTGTTAAAGTAGACCTCATCATTAGTGTGATCTTCTGTGTTAAAGTAGACCTCATCATTAGTGTGATCTTCTGTGTTAAAGTAGACCTCATCATTAGTTTGATCTGGGTTAAAGTAGACCTGATCATTAGTGTGATCTCCTGTGTTAAAGTAGACCTCGTCATTAGTGTGATCTTCTGTGGCGGAAAAGCAGCACCCACAGGCTACGGTACTGTAGCTTGTTAGCCTTTAGTTAACGGTGGGTTAAAGCCAGCGGCTCTGCTTGGTCTCCAGACATGGAGAGAGTTATGGCACGTGTGAGCAGTGAGCATACCTTAGCTGGGGGTGGTTCTGAGGTGGGTGGGGGCAGGGGGGTGGTGTGAGGCATTGGGTCGCAGCTGACATCAGCAGGGGGGTGTGATATTTTTATTGGACATCACACAGCAGCTGCCTATTTCTCTGTAGGGAGCAGAACGTCGGTTAAAGAATGTCCTTAAATGTACCCCCCTGCAGTTCCCCTCTGTGGTGCAAATAGGGATTTACTCTGACCCACCGAAAGATGGCCACATTTCTTAAACCTTCCCGGCGATGAGAAACTTCCCATTCTCCATGGGGAGGAAGGGAGAACAGTATATTTCCACATGCCACAGCCTAAGAGACAGTGACAGAACTCATTTATTATTTTAGTTTACGCTTTCAAAATACTAATCACTATTCTGTTTTATTTTATTTGTTCTATATTACAATTCCAGTTGTAATTTTAGAAGTATTCACTTTTGTTCATGTTTAATTCTACAGTTATACAACTTTTTGAATGTTTCTTGTTTGCTTTGGCAATATGTACTATGTGTATTTCATGCCAGCAAAGCACATTGAATTGAATTGCTGCAGGGACTGAATCAGGGTCCTACTCTTACAATCTGTATATTTCAGTTTTACTTTCTTACCTCTGAAAGACGCTATCCAGTGATCCGTGCAAATCTTTCTTTTTTTGGCTGTCAGGTGTTGTGGATTTTTTGGGTTTAACAAATAATGCTGAAAATCTCAGGTTTTACATGCAAGATCTCAGATGACTTAAGGAGAACATTAAACAGAAACAGAATTTGGGATTTGCTGCGACTTTGCGAGTTTGCGCTGCTCTGGCAATGTTAATGTTTTTGGTTTTAACAAAACATGGCCACAAATACAGTTTAATTTTTAACCGAGCCGACTACTCCCACATCGTAGATCAGAGCTGGTCAGGGTCAGGCACACCTGGTCCCTTGCACTCATTAAGCTCGTTAATTATCCTGATTATTAATTATCATATTTGGATAAGAACTATAACTTCTATGGCACTCCAGGACCTGGGTTTGCCTAGAGGCCATAGAGGAAAGGGTATGATGTCATCGCCTGCGATTACGTCATCGCCTGACAGAGAGAAAAGCCCAGTACTGTTTGTTCAGAGACAGTACAGTTGAGTACCCGCTGAAACTGTTGACAGTGCCGCTGTCCTGACAGGTTGATTTTTACTGCCAGTGATGGCCTCTCCTTTATACTGTCAGTCGTCAGCGGGTATCATAGCAACCCCTCAGTACGAGGAGCTGGGTCTCTCAGCGAAACGGACAGAGATGTGCCCGTTAGGTCTAAATAATGCTCTTTGTGTTTGCTGCCTCCTGGGTTTCTCTCAAAGCCAGATTTCTGTGATTTTGATGGATTTCTCGATACCCCTCCATTAATACACCAGATGACATATACCAGACATCCCTGTGTTTCCCTAGAAGAGCATTTGTCCTGCAGAAATAATAGAGCTAAAGACAGGGGCGTGGCCAGACCACGTCTACTCAGGCACGTACCCCTGTAATATTTTTCTGTGTCCCAATAAAAGGATGATGATAAAATAGTGACCACCAGTACTGTCAAGCAATCAGTTATACAACTAAGGTAAAAAAAGAAAGAAAAATAGTCAGCTGCAGGAGCTAGCGAACGTAAGGCAGTATGAGGCTGCTAGCGAACGTAAGGCAGATCTGAGGCTGCTAGGGAACGTACGGCAGTATGAGGCTGCTAGTGAACGTAAGGCAGATCTGAGGCTGCTAGTGAACGTAAGGCAGATCTGAGGCTGCTAGCGAACGTAAGGCAGATCTGAGGCTGCTGGCGAACGTAAGGCTGATCTGAGGCTGCTAGGGAACATAAGGCAGATCTGAGGCTGCTAGCGAATGTACGGCAGTATGAGGCTGCTAGCGAACGTAAGGCAGATCTGAGGCTGCTAGCGAACGTAAGGCAGATCTGAGGCTGCTAGCGAACGTAAGGCAGATCTGAGGCTGCTAGCGAACGTAAGGCTGATCTGAGGCTGCTAGTGAACGTAAGGCAGATCTGAGGCTGCTAGGGAACATAAGGCAGATCTGAGGCTGCTAGCGAATGTACGCAGTATGAGGCTGCTAGCAACGTAAGGCAGATCTGGCTGCTAGCGAACGTAAGGCAGATCTGAGGCTGCTAGCGAACGTAAGGCAGATCTGAGGCTGCTAGCGAACGTAAGGCAGATCTGAGGCTGCTAGTGAACGTAAGGCAGATCTGAGGCTGCTAGCGAACGTAAGGCAGATCTGAGGCTGCTAGTGAACGTAAGGCAGATCTGAGGCTGCTAGCGAACGTAAGGCAAATCTGAGGCTGCTAGCGAACGTAAGGCAGATCTGAGGCTGCTAGTGAACGTAAGGCAGATCTGAGGCTGCTAGCGAACGTAAGGCAGATCTGAGGCTGCTAGCGAACGTAAGGCAGATCTGAGGCTGCTAGCGAACGTAAGGCAGATCTGAGGCTGCTAGCGAACGTAAGGCAGATCTGAGGCTGCTAGCGAACGTAAGGCAGATCTGAGGCTGCTAGTGAACGTAAGGCAGATCTGAGGCTGCTGGCACACCATGCACAAATATTTCAAAATACGTGGACGGAAAATCTTATAATGTGAAATATTTAAAAGTCCTGTTTAAGGCATTGGTCCTCAAACCTGGTCCTGATGTTTTTCTGTTGCCTGCCAACAGGAGGCATTGATCTAGTTCATTGATCTAGATGAAGTCATCTCACCTGTTGGGTCTTAATCATTTGCTGGTTTTAAGTAAAGAAGAAGAACCCCCCCACACACACACACACACATACCCTCTGACTGGTCAGGACCAGGGCTGTGTATCAGGGGGTTTAAGGGGGAAATTAAGAATATTTTCATAAGACTGAAATGATAATTATGATGCAGAAGGGGCCTCCCCAGTCTGAACTGAAAGCAGAGAGACGGGGCTCTGTCCTAACTGTGTGGGCAGGGCCGAAGTGAGCCGACTCGGGCCGTCCTGGAATAACACCTGTGGCTGTGCGGGGGAAGGGGGCGGGGCAAGGCGCCGGAACCCACACCCGGTTCCTTCATGGTCTGCGGTGGGGGAGGCAAGGGGGGTCAGGAGAGGACGTTGGGTGGCAGAGGGCCAGGGGGGTGGGGGGAGCAGAGTGCCATGGGGGGTCGTGGGGGGGGGGGTCCAGACAGAGGCGTCGGCTCTCTCCCAGGGTCCCCGCGGCTTTCAGCCTGGTCCATCACAGATCCGAATCTCCGGATCCGATCCGCTCCTGCCCGCCACATAAATAACCCCCATTTGCGCTCATCACCGCGCTGTGATCGCTGTGATGTTTTAATCAGCTGAACACGGCGACGACTCCAGCGCTGTTACCACCAAGCAGCCCGTGCTGCCTCTTTATACTTTCACTACGACCGATCTGCCATCTCTCTTTCTAATATTAACAGAGCAGCCATCTGCGTTTCCTGTTTAAAGCTTCCTCCGGTCTCTTATTTAATAGCGTTACCCCTGTTTATGCTATCATTCGGCCTATAATCCACGCTTTACTGCTGCGACCCTGCCTTCCTTTATCTTTACAGGGCAATAATGGACTGTACGCTGGAGCGATATCTCCCAGCAGTCGGCATGGATACTATCTCAGTCTGTGCTGTAACATAGCCTCCGCCGGGGTGTTACTCATGTTTATTTTCGTCCACTGGGCCGCTATTTGCTTTGTTACTGGGCTGTTATGCTCGCCTACGAACACGCGGTCATCTGGTTTCAACAAGGCGGCGAGAAAGAGGGGGAGCATCTACTTTCTATCAACATGCTGTCGTTTGTTGTTTTTCGCTCAATCGCAAGCCTAAGTTTGGGTCGCGTGGGCGGGTGGTTTAGTGGCAGGACGTCCTCAGTGTTGTGTTGTCGGCGTCGCGGAATCCGAGATGGAAAAATGTCACCTCGCTGAAGAATAAAAGATGTTTTCCATCGTGGTGGATTTCGTGTGAATCACTAGACTTGACTGGCGTCCAATCCTCAGCATGAATAAGTGAAGAAATAAAACATATGGGATTTGAATAATCCGCGTGAGTGCTGGGATTATCCTTGTGAGAACAGCCACTGAGACGCGTTGACAGGATTTGTCAGTGTTTGCTGGCTTAGCGCGCAGTGAGGGGAAGGGGTTGTGCCAAGCGCTTGGGTCTGCAGGGGATGCCATGCCTTCCGTGTTATTAAAAATGGCACTTGGCAGATTTTGAGTCGGGAACAGTGCTTTCTGATTTGAAGAGGGCCTGTCATTTGCTTGGTAATCAGATTTTGGGCTCTGAGAAGGGGCTATGGCATTCTGGGTTGTGAGGGGGGTTGTCACACTCTGGGGTGTGAATCTGGGTTTTTGCATCTTTTATTGTGAATGCTGAATTTTGGAGTGTGAATGTGTGCAGGGATGTTGGTTTACTGGTTGTGAATGTGTGGGGTGTTGGTTTTTGGGTTGTGAATGTGGGGATGTTGGTTTACTGGTTGTGAATGTGGGGGGTGTTGGTTTTGGGTTGTGAATGTGGGGGGTGTTGGTTTTGGGTTGTGAATGTGGGGGTGTGTGGTTTTTGGGTTGTGAATGTGGGGGTGTTGGTTTTCAGGTTGTGAATGTGGGGGGTGTTGGTTTTAGGTTTGAATGTGGGGGTGTTGGTTTTCTGGTTGTGACTGTGGGGGGGTGTTGGTTTTCGGGTTGTGAATGTGGGGAGTGTTTGGTTTGTGGGGTTATGAATGTGGGGGGGTGTGGGTTTTTGGGTTGTGAATGTGGGGGTGTTGGTTTTTGGGTTGTGAATGTGGAGGTGTTGGTTTTCAGGTTGTGAATGTGGGGGGTGTTGGTTTTTAGGTTATGAATGTGGGGGTGTTGGTTTTTGGGTTGTGAATGTGGGGGGTGTTGGTTTTCGGGTTGTGAATGTGGGGAGTGTTGGTTTTGGGTTATGAATGTGGGGGGGGGTGTGGGTTTTTGGGTTGTGAATGTGGGGGGTGTGGGTTTTTGGGTTGTGAATGTGGGGAGTGTTGGTTTTCGGGTTGTGAATGTGGGGGTGTGGGTTTTCGGGTTGTGAATGTGGGGGGTTTTACATTTCACACTAATGCCGCTTAATCGTGTTTAAGTTCTCAAGAGCTGCAAGCATTGGTCATGCTATTTAACTTGTGAAACTGGGTAAATTTCGTGCCAGTGCCATTTTTATGCTGCCCTGCGAGGATGCCAGCCACAGTTGGCGCTGACCCAGTCTGACCCGGTTACCGGACCCTGGGCCCATCCCTGCCGCAGACCAGCCCCCTAGCGGGACCAGCCCTCCGTTTCTGTGCGCTGTACGGTTGCGTACCCCGGCGGTGTGTTTGCTGATCGATGGCGGCCCTCCCCTCTTCTATCACACGCCTGGACCGAAGCTGCTCCACCGCTCCCTGTCTCTCTGCATTATTAACTCCGCCTCCATTACTCCTGGGCTGCTCGTAAACTACCACTACCGATCGCGCCCATGCATAATGCAGCGTAATCTCATTGCCCGCCGGTAAGCCGCGTCTTCGCCGTGACTGTGAAATCCTCGGCTTGCTACTGTGAGCCGGAACGCCCGCCCGCCCCCCCGCCCGCCCCCCGCCCGCCCGCCCGCCCGCCTCTCGCTCCTTTCCTCCTCTTTCCCAGGCCCCCTCTTCCGCCGTTAGCCAGCCCCGCGCGGTCGTCCGGTCGTCCGCTTTGTCCGCTGAAGCGGGGGTTCGCGCCGCCCCACGACGCCGTGCCGAGCTTCGCGCGGCGCCCCTCCGCCCGGCGACCCCTCTGTTTGCGCCCGGGCCCGTCGAGACTCGCGGCGGTTTGATCTTCCGCTTCACGCGGCGTCTCTCTCGCCCGTCCTCACAGGAGAGCGAGCGGCGGGATGCCCCGCGGCAAGAGAGCGGCCTGAGCGCTTCTGTCGCGTCCAGGGGCAGCATGGGTAGAGTGGGCGGCGCCGGGCGGCCAGGTAAAACTCGCCGCCGGTGCCAGACAGTGTCGCGAGTGACATCATACATTAGTGACATCATACATTCCGGAACAGAACCATGGTTCTGTTAGCATAGCTCTCGGGTAGTGGTGCCATAATAAATTGTGGAACGTGCTATGTAATGCCTGTAATGTCATGGAACAGAACCAATGTTCTGTTCGCATAGCTCAGGGGTAGTGGTGGCATCACAAATTCTGGAACGTGCTATGTAATGCTATGTAAAAAGTTGTGTAAGTCGCTCTGAATAAGAGTGTGTGAAATGCCTGTATTGTAATGGAACACATAGCTCAGGGGTATTGGTGACATCACAAATTCTGGAGCAGAACCAAGATTCTGTTAGCATAGCTCAGAGGTAGTGGTGACATCACAAATTCTGGAACAGAACCTTCAATTCATAAGAGAGGTCAGGGGTCAGTGACGCCATAGATGCCCGAACAGATCCTCCTGCTGATAACGCAGCTGGGAGTTATTTGTCCCAGTATATGTGGCTGAGTATAGCCTTGGGCTCATAATTACATAATTTATGGGTGTTAGTGACATCATAATTACGGGAACGGAACCCTGCCTGAGCTGATTAAGAGCTCTGCCTCGCTGTCGCGCGTCACCCGTCGCCCGTCTGGACGGAAGCTTCCGCCTCCCGCGGAACGCCTCGCAGGAGGGGCCGGGCGCCCGTCGCGCGGGGGGCGCGGGCGAACGCGGAGAGGCGCTAGCGGCGTCCGCGGCGCTCCCGGCGGAGCGTTCGGACCGCCGCCGGATTCCTTCCGGATGCTAACGAGCTCGCCGAGCGTCCCCGAACCTCCTGGGGTGTGAAGGCTCTCCTGTTGCTCTCCTGGAAGGCGAGCTCTTTTGTATTATTCACATGGAAATCAATAACCGGAATGAATAGCTGCCGGTCTCCAGGGAAACAGAATAACTTGCAGCTCAGTGGATGGGTATTGTAGCTAAAGATGCATCGCAGCGCATGCAGGTGTGATTCGCCCTTCCGTGCGGCCTTAATTTATTTCATCGAATTACTCTGGAGAGGCTTTCGGTGCTCTATCAAAGGCCTTTTCTCATACTACTGTCATAGTAACAAAATGGCTGCCGTGAGCGTTGCATAGCTAATAGCGGATATTACTTGCATGGTATTCCACAGGAGTATCGTGATTAAAACTGATGCAGCCTGCACAGATTTTAATAAAAACTAGGCTCTCGTCTCGTTGTTGTTAGTGAATAGTGAATGATGGTGTATAATCTGCAAGCTTCTGCCTGGAGGTTCCAGACAAAAGACTCAATCAACACGCTTTAACTTGTACTGAAATGCAAACCTTACTTTTTGACTTCGCAAATCGCAGTTTGGTGACTTTGGCGATCACCAAAACGAAGACTAAACCAGTGTCTGTGAAGAAGAAAACAAAGAGGAGAAATGTCAGTGGAATCCAGGCCATAGTATGGAAAGATGTCGCTTTTAAACTGTGGCAATGAATTTTAAAAAAAGATTTGGAAAGTCTGGAACAGTGGACTGGGACCCTATGTCCATCTGAGTTGTCAGTGCTGATTGGCTCCTTCCCAAGCTGTTCTGTCATTACACAGAAAGATCTGTCAGCAGTGTTGACTGGGCATGCCAGGGAGGTGAGAGGTCTGGGGTGGGGGCATTCTCACCTTGGGGTAATAAGACTAACCCCCTCCACCCTCTTCTGGAGGAGGCCAGATAGTTTGAAACGGAGGAGCAAATGTGCTAGTACAAATGCTGTTGTTCAGCAACGAATGTAACAAGTAACAAATGTACTCTGCACATACGGTCTCTTCTCTCATGCTCTCTCTCTCTCATCACCTTTCTCTCTCACTGTCTTCTCACACACACACGCGCGGGCACACACGCACACACACCATCTGTTTCTTGATTTTACCCTCCCTCACTCTCCCAGTTCAGCTGAATGCAACATGTTTCATTGGCAAGAAACACATTTTGTAAATATTGGCAAAGCTGTTTATATGTGTAATACATTCTCACTGAAACCAGCAGGCCGATATGTGAGTATATTGACTATCTTTGTATTTTTACTGAGTTGGAGACAACACCTATGTAGGTACACAGTACGTATTTGAGCTCATTTGTGATGGAAGTATTAAATATTAGCGGCGATGTTTATTCACAGCCCCTGAAACCTCCTGCACCTCCTCCCCTCTCCCTGCAGTGTGCTGGTAGAGGCAGGGCATGTCTGGCTCACTGATATCTATGGTGCAGTGAGCCCAGAGAGAGAACCCAGCTCCCAGACAACCTGGAGGACCTAGAACAGGTGCTGAAGGTGAGCATAACCTGCGTAGGTGGCACAGCGCAGGCCCCGCCCTCCAGCCATGCCCTGTGAAACGCTGGAGATGAAATGCGCCACGGTCACGTTGTCTTGGGGAACAGGATTTCATCAGGGTTTTTTTCATTTTATTCCTAAATCTCCTGCGTCTATGCATAAATTAAGGGATATTTTTCTGTTAGGTCATTGTGAACGTGTCACTGTCACCACTTAACTTTTTGTGGATATCCACCCGCCCACTTCCCACGAGACACGCACACGTTTTCTCTTTCCCCTGGTGTTTCCTTTCAAGGAAAGAGGACGAGAAAGACAGTCATGGGTGTCATTATAAACTTTGACCTCTGCTCCTTCAGCATATGCAGGTGTAATTCTGAACTTTGACCTCTACCTCCTCAGTATATGCAGGTGTAATTCTGAACTTTGACCTCTGCTCCTTCAGTATATTTGAGTATATTTTGAACTTTGACCTCTGCCCCCTCAGCAAATGTGGGTATATTTTGAACTTTGACCTTTGCCCCCTCAGCATATGCGGGTGGCAGCAGGGTGTGGGCAGCAGCTGCAGCTGGAGCATGACCAGGTCCTGGCTGTCCTTCGCGTCAAGCAGCAGGAAGTCCACCTACTGCAGAAGGTAAGAGCCACTGACTGTGACCCAGCACCCAGAGAGTAGAGCCACCGACTGTGACCCAGCACCCAGAGAGTAGAGCCACCGACTGTGACCCAGCACCCAGAGAGTAGAGCCACTGACTGTGACCCTGCACCCAGAGAGTATAGCCACCGACTGTGACCCTGCACCCAGAGAGTAGAGCCGACTGTGACCCAGCACCCAGAGAGTAGAGCCACTGACTGTGACCCTGCACCCAGAGAGTAGAGCCAACTGTGACCCTGCACCCAGAGAGTAGAGCCACTGACTGTGACCCTGCACCCAAAGAGTAGAGCCACCGACTGTGACCCAGCACCCAGAGAGTAGAGCCAACTGTGACCCAGCACCCAGAGAGTAGAGCCGACTGTGACCCAGCACCCAGAGAGTAGAGCCGACTGTGACCCAGCACCCAGAGAGTAGAGCCGACTGTGACCCTGCACCCAGAGAGTAGAGCCGACTGTGACCCAGCACCCAGAGAGTAGAGCCGACTGTGACCCAGCACCCAGAGAGTAGAGCCACCGACTGTGACCCAGCACCCAGAGAGTAGAGCCGACTGTGACCCAGCACCCAGAGAGTAGAGCCGACTGTGACCCAGCACCCAGAGAGTAGAGCCACCGACTGTGACCCAGCACCCAGAGAGTAGAGCTACTGTGACCCTGCACCCAGAGAGTAGAGCCACCGACTGTGACCCTGCACCCAGAGAGTAGAGCCACCGACTGTGACCCAGCACCCAGAGAGTAGAGCCGACTGTGACCCAGCACCCAGAGAGTAGAGCCGACTGTGACCCAGCACCCAGAGAGTAGAGCCGACTGTGACCCTGCACCCAGAGAGTAGAGCCGACTGTGACCCTGCACCCAGAGAGTAGAGCCACCGACTGTGACCCAGCACCCAGAGAGTAGAGCCGACTGTGACCTAGCACCCAGAGAGTAGAGCCACCGACTGTGACCCTGCACCCAGAGAGTAGAGCCACCGACTGTGACCCAGCACCCAGAGAGTAGAGCCGACTGTGACCCTGCACCCAGAGAGTAGAGCCGACTGTGACCCTGCACCCAGAGAGTAGAGCCGACTGTGACCCAGCACCCAGAGAGTAGAGCCGACTGTGACCCTGCACCCAGAGAGTAGAGCCGACTGTGACCCAGCACCCAGAGAGTAGAGCCGACTGTGACCCAGCATTCAGAGAGTAGAGGCACTGACTGTGACCCAGCACCCAGAGAGTAGAGCCGACTGTGACCCAGCACCCAGAGAGTAGAGCCGACTGTGACCCTGCACCCAGAGAGTAGAGCCACCGACTGTGACCCTGCACCCAGAGAGTAGAGCCACTGTGACCCTGCACCCAGAGAGTAGAGCCACTGTGACCCTGCACCCAGAGAGTAGAGCTGACTGTGACCTTGCACCCAGAGAGTAGAGGCACTGAATGTGTCCCAGCACCCAGAGAGTAGAGGCACTGAATGTGTCCCAGCACCCACAGAGTAGAGGCACTGAATGTGTCCCAGCACCTAGGGAGAAGCACTGTTAGAGATCTAGACTTCGGACCAGGGAGGGGTGACTTAGGGACGCTCACATACCTTCTTTATTGTGGAACTATCCCAATTCAGTCCATATTTAAAAAAAAAAAACATATCTTAATTTTTTAACAGGTCTATATATGGGACCAATCCGTTCAGCTCTTTTTGCTGTTTCCTTTTAAGTTATGTATGTTTTCTTTTGCGTTTATAGTTCGCCTAATGTTGGCGCGTCAGAACTTCCAAGTCCAACCATGTTCCAACCATTATAAAAAATGGCTTGTAGTGATTTGCAGTTGATAAAATGAGTGAAATTATTGTTTTTTTAACTCTAGGTTTGGTTGTCTTGATGCTGTAGCTTCGGAATGCTTGAGCCACCATTCAAAGACAGCGATAATAACCATCAACGGAAGTTTGAGGCGCTCTTTTATTAAAAGCAAAAGCTTTTGGCAGTGTGGAGATATTCACAGATACGTCAGGCTGGCTCATGGAACAGTCAGTCACACCTCGTCATTTAATTGGTTTGGTCTTTCCTTAGGGATCCTCAGCTCTGGCATCTGCTGGGTTCTCCTAGCTGAGCGGTCCCAGGAGGCTGTCCTTAAGGGTCCGCATTGAAACCATCTGGCCAGCTAAAAGCAGCTTTCCTGTTTACATGGAAAGACCACAGCATGTTTATTCTTAGGTCTACTATGGCTGTTGATTGACAAATCAAAGAGCATTGAGACATTCTCCTCCGTAAATAGAAATGCAGTGGCCTGTTCTTTACTCTACGCTCAATGGCTGCTGTTGCACTGAAAAGAAAGTGGCCTCTGTCGTTTGTGTTTTCCCTGGCTCAGGTTGAAGCTGAAAAGGAGCATGAGGGCGTGGTCCACCTGTTAGAGGTGAGTGGGGGCATGGGCAGGGTCAATGTAGGATGTGGGCGGAGCTATTCGGGGAGCGAGCGGGAGGATGTGGGAGGAGCCATGGCATGGATCAGAGACAGGGGAAATGGGAGGAGCTGCACTGGGCATTGGGGGGAGTGTGGAGGCTGTTTTTAGATGGAGCCTTACATGAGGTCTGAGAGCGTTTTGATGGTACCCTGGAGGTAGAACCAGGCTGGAGGTTTGGTGGGATTTGTGGGGATGGCGTAGCCCGTGGAACAAAGATTGGTCAGTATCTTTCGCTCTCATTTTCTTTTCCTATCTCTCTCTCTCCCTCTCTCTCTCTCTCTCTCTCTCGTGCTCTCTCTCCATCTCTTTCTCTCTCTCTCTCTTCATGTCTGTCTGGCGAGGCTAAGGTTCGAGAGCTGGAGCAGCAATGGCGGTCACAGAGTGAGCCGCTCAATCTTCTGACGAGGGAACCGGAGAGACCGCGCCCGGGGGTCGGGACGTCCGACGGTTTTATCGCCAATCCCCTCGCCGTGTGCGACAGCCCCCCGTCCCCCAAAAAAGCCCCCTCGCAGCCTTACAATGGACTCGCCGCCGAAACTGGGACAGGTCTGCCTGCCTCCTCTCGCTGGAAAAATTAAAAATGCCGTAGTACTGATGAATTAGAAGTTTGAATCTGGTATATGGAGATTGTTCCCTCCTGGCTAGTTTGAAGCTCCTTGTTGAATTTGTATTTTAACACCATGGGTATGAGTTTTTTTCATGCATAATTAATAAACTACGCCTGTATTTTATGGGGTTCTTTGGCACTTATGGTGTTAAATTCCGGATTTCGGCTGATTTCAGGTGGAAGGAGAGGCGACTCCAACACTGAGGTCGAAGGCCAAGTACACAGGAAAGGTTCGCCTCTGCACAGCTCGATACAGGTGAGAGAGACAGCGCACTGGAAGGATCGTGTGAAAATGAATGGGGCTTGACTCACTTCCTGTTTTAGCACCAATAGGCCTGTGGGTAATTGAGTTTGGGGCAGTGTGTCATTAATTCCGGCTCATAGAGCATCTTTTCTGTCGGTTCACTTATTTACATACGCGAGGTCCATTTAAGAGCCAGTGTTGCTGGTTATTTTGGGAAATTGAGTTTGAGAGATTAGTGCAATATCAGATTTCCCGGCTCAGTGAGTTCTGCAAGTTTCTTACACTGCACTGCTTCCTGACTACAACCCCCTTAGGACTCCAATCTCTCAAACGACCGCATTAAAATGATTCCAGCGATACGGCTACTGTGCCCGTCCCTGCCAGTGCGGTGTGTGATGTTAACCGCTTGCCTCCCCACATGTGCTGCTGTCCTGCAGTCTTCACTCTGTCCACGGGCCTGTCTCATTTCAAGCCGGGAGCTGGATTAAGCTCATTTCGGTTGCTGTCTTCACTTTAATCAGTTTGGCTCCCCGTCCCTGTCCTCGAGGCCTTGGTTAGACAAACGTGGCCAGGCCAGAATTTTAAAGACTCAAATTTAGTAGCTTTTCTGAATTTTCTGACATTTATAGTGCCGGGGTGTCAGGATGGACTCTTTAGCCAATCAATGACTTAAATTATTAATTTGTGCTGAAACTCATTGAAAACCAGGGCCGCAGTGCCTGCAGGTTTAACTCCAGTCCTGGAAGGCCGCAGTGCCTGCAGGTTTAACTCCAGTCCTGGAGGGCCACAGTGTCTGCAGGTTTAACTCCAGTCCTGGAGGGCCGCAGTGCCTGCAGGTTTAACTCCAGTCCTGGAGGGCCGCAGTGCCTGCAGGTTTAACTCCAGTCCTGGAGGGCCGCAGTGTCTGCAGGTTTAACTCCAGTCCTGGAGGGCCGCAGTGTCTGCAGGTTTAACTCCAGTCCTGGAGGGCCGCAGTGCCTGCAGGTTTAACTCCAGTCCTGGAGGGCCGCAGTGCCTGCAGGTTTAACTCCAGTCCTGGAGGGCCGCAGTGTCTGCATGTTTAACTCCAGTCCTGGAGGGCCGCAGTGCCTGCAGGTTTAACTCTAGTCCTGGAGGGCCGCAGTGTCTGCAGGTTTAACTCCAGTCCTGGAGGGCCGCAGTGCCTGCAGGTTTAACTCCAGTCCTGGAGGGCCGCAGTGTCTGCATGTTTAACTCCAGTCCTGGAGGGCCGCAGTGTCTGCAGGTTTAACTCTAGTCCTGGAGGGCCGCATTGCCTGCAGGTTTAACTCTAGTCCTGGAGGGCCGCAGTGCCTGCAGGTTTAACTCCAGTCCTGGAGGGCCGCAGTGTCTGCATGTTTAACTCCAGTCCTGGAGGGCTGCAGTGTCTGCAGGTTTAACTCTAGTCCTGGAGGGCCGCAGTGTCTGCAGGTTTAACTCCAGTCCTGGAGGGCCGCAGTGCCTGCAGGTTTAACTCCAGTCCTGGAGGGCCGCAGTGTCTGCAGGTTTAACTCCAGTCCTGGAGGGCCGCAGTGTCTGCAGGTTTAACTCTAGTCCTGGAGGGCAGCAGTGTCTGCAGGTTTAACTCCAGTCCTGGAGGGCCGCAGTGCCTGCAGGTTTAACTCCAGTCCTGGAGGGCCGCAGTGTCTGCAGGTTTAACTCCAGTCCTGGAGGGCCGCAGTGTCTGCAGGTTTAACTCTAGTCCTGGAGGGCCGCATTGCCTGCAGGTTTAATTCCAGTCCTGGAGGGCCGCAGTGTCTGCAGGTTTAACTCCAGTCCTGGAGGGCTGCAGTGTCTGCTGGTTTTCAGTGTGTTTCAGCACAAATTAATAATTTAAGTCATTGATTGGCTAAAGAGTCCACCTTGTTCTCAAGACCTTAATTTCTCTGCTGATAGAAAGAAAACCACAAATACCAGCAGGCACAGTGGGCCTCCAGGACTGGAATTTGACAACCCTGGTCTAATGCTTCATTACAAAATAATCTGGCTTTATTGTACTTTATGGTACTTTCATGCTGCCATGCTGTAAGTATCTAAACCTCTAACATGTTGTTCCTGTCTAGTTATAACCCGTATGATGGACCAAACGAACACCCGGAAGCAGAGCTCCCCCTTGTGGCCGGGAAGTATCTCTACGTCTATGGGACGATGGATGACGATGGCTTTTATGAAGGTTTGCTCTCGGTCACCCACGTTTTATTGAATCGCCAACAACTTGCCTGGTTGCATTTTATTGTAAAATCATT
>NC_057946.1:37054450-37116950 GCF_018555375.3 Anguilla rostrata | reverse complement strand
GTAGCGGATGCCGGAGATTGCGTTTTCGGGGGGCCCCCGAGGGCGCTGCGGGACGAAACTGAAGCGTCCCAGTTTGGGGTCTAATGGCGGGACGCGGGTCGAGGGAGCGGCTCTATCAAAGACGCAGCGCGGAATCTGCTGGGGGCCCAAAACGGCGTCGGACGAGGCCGTGTGCTGTGTGTGGGGGGGGGGGGCGCTGATCCACTGTGGAGTGACGTGTTCAGGGGACGTGGTGTTGAGGGGTTGTGGTGTTGAAGGGACGTGGTGTTGAGTGGATGTGGTGTTGATCTATCTAGTTTGCTAGTTATCTGTATTTCTGCTGAATTGGTTGTAGTGCCTTGTAGCCCTCACCTCTAACCCCCCCCCACAGGCCCCCCCCTCCCGCCGCAGGATGTTGAGGTGCAGTGCGGCCACGCCCCGGGGATCCTGCAGGTGTGCTGGTCCCCCCCCGCCCTGTCAGAAACGGGGACCTCAAATGGAGCCAGCGTCATCGGCTACGCCGTGTGCACCAAGGGACAGAGGGTACGTGTGTGGGGGTGGAGTCGCCGTGGCGCTAAGCAACACCCCCAGAACCCCCTTGGGGGGAAGGCCCCGCGAACACATCTCTGTGAAAGAACGTTACCGGAGGGATGCTTCCTGCTTACTGTGTGTGATTCTCCCACGAGGCCGGGGACAGCTTTCAAACTGAAGCGTCCTAAACTTAAGAGATGCCTTCTCCTGGCTGGCTTGATTTGCTTGGAGAAATGTATCTTGCTGGTTTAGAGGCAGCTGTTTATTTGAAATCTTTTTGGTTTTCCTATTGCTTTGATGTGGCATCTTGGTTTAGGCTGCTTAGAGACCGCTATGCTAGATCATCAGTTGCTGCATTTAGCCATTTTCCCATTTTAGAGTGTCCATATAATAATAATAATCTCATTATTTATTGTTCTGAAACAGCCATAAATAAAATAAAATAGATTGCTTGTGCCTCTCTGCAAAGCAGCCGACCAAATTTTACTTATAGTTCAGATAAATGAGTTTATAAATCCTGCTTTAGGCAAAAAAAAAGATTTATTTCTGTTACTCCGATAAGACCTCGTTGGTCTTGTGACATGCTGTTCCAGGTCTAACAGAGCCAGTGACCTGGGACACCCCCATTAGCATCAGTGACGCGTCTTTACACTCACATATAATGGGCATTGACTTGCTTTTTTATGAGTCTGCACAGGCCTATAGAAGACGCTTTTCTGCCCTCTGCTGGAATTTAAGGAATACTACACTGAAAGGCCTCTGTGTGAGTGGTTGAATGTGCAGGGCTTTAGGTGGCAGTGTGAGGCTTCACTGTGTTTATTAGTGTCAAATTGTCTTTCTTCATTTACATGAGCAAACGTCTGACCTCTCGTAACCTGTGACATCATGACTGTGGTGATCAAATGCAGTAATCAAATGTGGTAATCAAATGCAGTTATCAAATGCGATAATCAAATGTGGTAATCAAATACAGTAATCAAGCGCAGTAATCAAATGCGGTAATAAAATGTGGTAATCAAATGCGGTAATCAAATGCAGTCATCAAATGCAGTAATCAAATGCAGTCATCAAATGCGGTAATCAAACGCAGTCATTAGACAGTAATCAAATGGAGTAATAAAACACAGTAATCAAATGCGGTAATCAAATTCAGTAATCAAATGCAGTAATCAAATGTAATAATCAAATGCAGTAATCAAACACAGTAATTAAACACAGTAATCAAATGCAATGTTCCAGTGCAGTGATCAAATGCAGTGATAAAGAGTGTTGAGGTAGTGTTAAATAGGATTGTGACCCAGCATACACACTTAACGCTGGCATTTTGATTGACAGATTACTCGAGTGAGTGGCGGATTGATTGAGACACAGCGGGCCTGTTATGCTAGTATCTGTGAGGGTAACGCGGGCTCTTTGGCTTTTCCCAGGTCGCGGAAGTGTTGCTTCCCCTGGCAGACTTTGTCACCGTGGAGCTGACCAGGATCCAGTGCCTGGAGGCCAGAGAGGTGGTGGTCCGCACCCTGTCTGTGCAGGGAGAGTCCCAGGACTCCCCGGTCGCCCCCATTCCAAGTGACCTGCTCGTGCCTCCCCACCCTCACACACTGCCACACCCACAGCCCCACCCACACATGCTGCCACACCCACAGTCACACCCACACACACTGCCACACCCGCAGCCATACTCGCACCCACAGCCGCACCCACACACACTGCCACAGCCACACCCACACACACTGCCGCACCCACAGCCCCACCCTCAGCCACACCCACACACACTGCCGTACCCTCCGCCCCACCCACAGCCCTACCCACACGCACTGCCGCACCCCCAGCCACACCTTCAGCCCCGCCCACCTCACCCGATCACAAAGTCCTCGCCCCCCCAGCAGCCGCGCCCACCAGCAGGTGCCGGTGAGCCCGAAACCAAAGAGGCGGAGCCGGGTGTGCGGATGGGCCAGTCCTGGGACTCCGCCCCCCCTCCGCAGCACGGCCACACCCTGGAGGCGCCCCGCCCCCCCGGCCGCCGCTCCCCCTCCCCCCAGAGGATCCTGCCCCAGCCGCGGGGCGCGCCCATCCCGGACACGCTGGCCAAGGCCATCGCCCGCCAGGCCGCCCAGAGGGTGGCAGCAGAGAGCGGCCGGGTGAGCGCCGCGGCAACGGGGACACGCCCCTCTACTGCAGACCATAATAATATCTGCAGGTTTCATAATTCTTATTATAATAATCATATCTTGTTGCTCAGGAGCGGAGCGGCTTCAGGGAGGGGAACGGAGCCGGGCACGCCCTGCACTCAGACGAGGAAGAGGAGGAGGAGGAAGGTTATGACTCCGCGCACGTGAGGAGGCGGGGTGCGTCGGTGGATGAGTTTCTCCGGGGGTCCGAGCTGGGCCGGCAGGTACGACCGATTCTGTGACCCGCTGTGCTCTGTGGGCATGGTTCCCTGACTGGGGAGGAGTTCAGAGGGGGGGGAGGGGTCTGGAGGGGAGGTTGGAGCGGGCTAGGGTGCTTTCGGAGGGAGCAGGGGGGTCCGTGGAGGTTCCAGAGGGGACAGAGGGGTCTGGGGGGGTTTTGGAGGGGGCGGGGCGGGGGGGTCTTGGGGGGGGTTTCAGAGGGCTGACGGTCCGGGCTCGCCTCCGGCAGATCCAGTACAGCCAAAGCGAGGAGTACCACACAGAGAGCAGCCGCGGCTCGGACCTCTCCGACATCATGGAGGAGGATGAGGAGGAGCTGTACTCCGAGATGCAGCTGGAGGAAGGGCGACGGCGGAGCATGGGCCCTCACGGAGCCCTAAAGGTGCAGAATCCCCCCTCCCCCCTTTTCAGAATGACCCCAAACAGCAGGACCCTACTGCTCACCCTTGCAGTGTCCTGCAGTAGATACCCAGGATATTCGGGCTGACGTTTCCTTGCTTGGTTTGCAGGTTTTGGGGAACGCCCACGGTACGGGGCGACAGGTCCGCCACGGTCGGGATTCGGGTCGAGGCCCCCCCCAGCGCCGGCCCATAACGGTCCCGTCCATTGGTCAGTACGGTCCCCTCCCCCTGGGCCCTGTCAGTGCCCCCTTTTCACGTTGTTTCTGTGTACTACCTGTCCCGTCACGTTTCCATGGAGTCACGTGTCCTCGTGTGAGCGTCTCCGTGGGAACGTGATTTCAGACCTCCATGCTGAAGGCCTTAGTGTACATCCATGCTCATATCTGTACGTCTCACCGAAAGGATCAATGTGTCTGTCTGTTTGGTCTTCAGGTATCACTAATGGTTTGGAAAAGTAATAATTTTTTGTCAGCTTCAAAATGACAATTTTCATAATTCCAAGAATTATTCATTTTTTAAATTTGCATTTCCCCCATTTATTCTCCACAATTCAGAATCACCAGTTATGTTTGTGTAATCATTGCTGAACCTGCAACAGTAGGATCCAGTCTGCACACTTTGTGTTACTAGAGTCATTCCAGAGCCCAATATCTATGGTGAGAGATTAGTCCCAATGATAGACAAATGTGGGTATCGTGCTTTTTAAATACAAGACACAGCAGAGATGTGTTTTACTATCCACAAACAAATGTCTCTCAAATGTTTTGCAAATTGTCTTTTAAATGAATGCGCACTGATGGTAGAATGCATTAGTGACGTGTCTCTTGTTTATGGATTATGATGGACACATTTGTCAATAATATTGGTCTCAATCCGTAAAAACCCGTGGAGACAGAGAAACAATAAATTGATGTTTCTCTGCTGAATTTGGAGCTAATTTTAAATTAATGTTCGCTTAAAGGCAGTCATTTAATCTGTTACTGTGCTATCCACCTCCCACCACAAGGGGGCACCATTTAAGTCCTCCAGCAAATAATACAGTAGCAAACAATACAGGTAACAGCACCTTCCGCAGCCACTCCCCCTATTCGTGAAGCCGTATGGGACAGCCAATAGCAGAACTGCTGGGCAGAGGAGGGAGGGGCCTGTAAATGTAACGCTCTGATTGATGTTTTCTGTAGAGATAACCCCTGAGAGTAACAGTGAGGGGAAGCCCTCACCTCCGGAGGAGGATGGTTACTATGGCAATTTAGCGCCACACAGGATTGGCCCTCTGCTGCAGACGGGGGCCCCTGGGTGTCGCTATGGTAGGTGGTGCGGTTCCCTTCTCGGCCACTGAATGCGATGGAGTTTGATGGAACCTGGCTTGAGCGTGTGAGCCAGCAGGGGGCGCTAAGATGGCTGCTCAGTGCGGCTACTGAATGACTGTATGCTCTGCCCTTTGGCCTGAACCCCAGGGAATGCCTGTGCACCCTCAGACCCTTCTAACCGCACCCCCTACCTCCTTTTCTGCTGCATGACTGGTGGCTGAAAGTTAGGGGCGGGCCTTTTGGAGGAATGACTGTATTGCTGGCCAATGGGATTTGAGCTCTGAACAAGGTGAACTGAGGTGAACCTTATCACCTCACTCTTAGTATGCTATTAACATACCGACCTAATTATAAAACATTTTTATTAAAAACCCAAAAGGAAGTGATAGTAAAATGTGGTGTTAATTCAACTTTCAGCAAGTTATTTGCATCCAAAAAGGATAAGATTCGCTTGTATCAGAGTAAAATGGAATTCAATTTCATTTGAAGCTTTATTTGAGTAGATAATACTGTTGGGGAAGAGAATTTGTTTAAAAT
The DNA here is from genome assembly GCF_018555375.3 of Anguilla rostrata. NCBI lineage: Eukaryota > Metazoa > Chordata > Actinopteri > Anguilliformes > Anguillidae > Anguilla > Anguilla rostrata. Next base: position 37,111,781 of record NC_057946.1, on the reverse strand, counting down.
GACAGTTTCTGAATCCCACAGTTTTAGCAACTAACCTCCTCGTTTGGCACTCTGAATACAGAACAGTTAAAACTCCGTGCTTATCCAACATAAAATTAGATTTCATTTGCTAATTATTATCTCATAAAAAACACGTTTTCAACGTACAAAAATGCCAAGTTACTAAAAAGTATTGATATCAAAATGACGCCAAGTTACGATACTACAAACAATATAGGCTATCTTGCCTCACCGAAATGACATAAGATGTATCTCAAAGCAATGCTACCCAATATTTCCTCAGTTCTTTCAAGTCACTTGGCCCTGTGTATAAGCATGCACTACATGGACAGGCCAAACATATGTGTGGATGGCTCTCTCACAGTCAAGATTGATTGAATAGGTGTGTGTATGTCCAATTTGTATTGGTATGTAGGCCTATGTATTTCGCTGCCCAGGCTTTCTGTTGCGTGAATGATAGTATGTTTCTTGGTACAAGTGTGTTCGTGAATGTGAATGTAAGATGCTGCCAGGGAAATGTTCCATGCGGATAAAGAAGTTCTCTATGTATGTATGTACAATATGTGTTTTACATGCAGTATTTATTGTACGTAGCAAATATACAATAACTTGCACATGTACTCAAATTCAGTTCAGAAGCAAGTATAAACATGTTTTCTGGAGAAATGTGCTTCCTGTCGTTGCTCAGCAGCAGTTCTGTACATTAATGAATTTATACATTAATTTCAATGTACAATGTTCAATGTGTTCCATGAGGCAATTCGAAATATTTGTCTCTTTGATCTGACAGAAAGTTTGCATGACATTGTGAAATGGTAAGATTAGAAAACACAGGGCCAAGTGACTTGAAAGAACTGAGGAAATATTGGGTAGCATTGCTTTGAGATACATCTTATGTCATTTCGGTGAGGCAAGATAGCCTATATTGTTTGTAGTATCGTAACTTGGCGTCATTTTGATATCAATACTTTTAGTAACTTGGCATTTTTGTACGTTGAAAACGTGTTTTTTATGAGATATCAGTTCTTTTTGCAAAGCGTTTTATTATGAGAGTGAGAAATGCGACCCTGCAAGAAACGGTTGTGGATTATGGCTATCGTTGTGTGAATCTGTACAGTCTGATGAGCGTGTACCGTTCAGCAGTTTCGGTTTGCTATATATGTAAAACAGTGGCTGTGAGAAAGGATGCAGTGGCGTAAGCGTAAACGCATCAGGAACGCAGATGGAATATGGTATGTACTCACGGATTTGACGTCCATCCAACGAGCCTTGACTGACAAAATAATGAACACGCCCGTAGAATTATAACTCCCTAGGTCGCAACTTGTGGAGCCTTCTGTCCTGCTCCGTTTCTGTTATTTCGTGGAGATGCACTTTTAGTGTTTGTAAGGTTTATCCTTCTGTCCTGCTCCATTGTCTGTTATTTCGTGGAGATGCACTTTTAGTGTTTGTAAGGTTTATAAGGCATTTTGATAGGCTTATCTGCAGGTAGGAATCCTCTTCGCTGTTTTGCTAAACGAGAACCGGAAAACATGATAGTGGAGAATAGGAGCAGACGCATATGTCCCAGCAGGCTTTGCATATGAGAGAAAACAACAGTGTGAGAGAAATTAAAATGAAATTACGAAATTCCGTAGTTGAAACAATATGTTTTTAGCAGAATGGGCATGTAGGTGAAGGTTGACATGATCACGGAGTATAGTGCGAAGTAAATGGAGTGACCATGAGCGAGCTTATATTCCTTATCAAATGGTATATATAACAGTCGGTATTGAACATTAGTTGTTGAAGTGGAGGGTTAAATAACATCGCACTCATTATTTGCTTGTACTGTAATGTAATCTATTGCACGAATGTTTTTTTCTCATGTTCAGTGCTAGTAGTTATACTTATGAGTGAATCATGATTTTAAATGTAATGTTTTAATGCGGAGTTGCAGAACGTACACGTAGTAAGTGGCTAGATACTATGTGGCTAGATAGAGAACAGGGCGAGGTAACATGAATGTAGAAACGTGGCGTTTGCTGATATGAAAGTTTTGTACGGTAGCCAAGTGAAGAAATATAGTTAGTAGAAATGGCACAGTGGTGAACTGGTGTAACTTTTTAATAAAAGGAATACATTTGCCGTGATGAAATGCATATGGGTGGTCGTGAGTGAGTTTTGGTAAAGCAAATATAGGCGTAAGAAAACGTTAGTGTAAAAGAGGAAATTATCTGCCTGAGGGCGAGTCAGGGTTCAATCCTGAAACCGGAGGTTTACCAGTCTGTGACTTCGTTAGTGCAGCACCATGCCATAGCTATGCAATGCGTGAAATATCATTAGCAAACCTGCCGGTGGTTTTAAAGAACACAGGCCAGTAAGCACAGAAGAGCTCCCGTTGAATCCATGTGGCTTAGCAATATTGTAGCCGGTTAATAACAGAACGGTGAACGGCGGGTAAATATGGTGCAAAAGCAATAATTGATAAGTAGGGTAGTAGACAATTATTAGTGAGGGTTGAAGCAGGTTAAAGAAACGTGTTCCAAGCTGGGTTTGAACCTACGACCCCATGTTCCCAAGACTGTAACCTTACCCACTAGGCCACAGGCAGACTAGCTGTTTGAACAGGAAATGTTTCAGAGTAAAAATGTATGGGTATTTTGCGTGTGTATGCGCGTTTTTGATTGGGTCGTGTAGGTGCAGATTTGGCTGGTGTCAGTGAAATGTCCAATGGGGAGACATGTTGTTAGTGGGATAGGCGGCAGGAAAAATAAGAATGAGAAGAAGAAGAAGAAGAAGAAGAAGAAAGAGAAGAAGAAAGAGAAGAAGAAGTAGAAGAAGAAGAAGAAGAAGAAGGAGAAAACGCAAAATCCCCTTAGTTTGGGGCTTTATTGTGTGGACATGTGAAGTTGTTTATGAATTCTGTCTGTTGAAATGGGGTCAGAATGAACAGAATTTAATGTTTTTAAGGGCTGAGTGTCTGTGGCTGTTGTGGTTATTTCTGTGGGGAACCCTGAAAAGTGCCAAAGTCTCGGTGCTGTATAGGTATGGGGCATGCCCCCGCCAAGGCGTAACTTGGCGGGATGGCATACCTGCCATCCCAATCAAAGCTATCAATTAAATTGCCAAATTCATTGCCAGCCAGAGCAACCTGTTGTACCAAACTTTATTAAATGTACAATTCACAACCAGATTAAGATGATTTACAAATAATATTACAAAATTAAGATATGTATTAATGTATGACAAATATTGAACATCTAATCTGAAGACAAAGGTTCAGCTTTACAGACAAACACGGTACAGTCAAAAAGGAAATGAATTAAAGATAACAAACCACAAGTTGTCTTTCACGATGTAATCTCAAGAAAACCAAGACCAAAGTTCAAAAAGCAAAAGAAGAATATTCCAAAAAGCCAGGGATGAAAAGTAAAAATGCCAGATTGAGCTGTATTACCACGAATATCAGACTGAACGCCAGGCCGCACACCAAACGCCAGACCCAGGTGCAAGATTTTGTTGCCCCACATGTCAAACTTTAATGTAGCTGAAGGAGGGGGGGGCAGCCCCCCCTTCTCCTGGCCCATGCATACTTAATGAATCATCAGGGTAGGATGCTAGGTCTGATTGGGTTAAGCTGTGGCCTCATGCTAACAAATTGACTTATTAAAGTGGCAGTTTTTTGTTGGAAGCTGTTGGTTAAGCACCAGGGCAATATTATCAAGAGAGTCATGCTTCTTGCCTCTATATAATGAGATCAATCATGAATATGTTGGAAATATTGAATATCTCTAAAAAAATGGAAGTTTACTTTTGCATCTAACAACAGAGGTGATATCTCTAGGCCAGTGGTAACCTACCATGTTCCTGGAGATCTCCATTAAAAAATACACAGAAGTGAACACAGTTAAACACAGAGCAGCAGAACTATTGGCGCTTAGACACATACCACAAGGATCATGGTTTCCGTTCTTTGTTTAAACCGCTTGATCATGGTCGGAATGCCAATCTATGATATTTAATTCAAATCATCAATTGAAAGTCTCAGTGTCTATAGCAGATAATGGCTCTTGAGGCCTGCCAGTTTTGAATTTACATTTTTAGAGGCTGTTCCAGTTTCAGAGACCAGCATGGTATGACCGGTTTTGTCACATGGATAATGAAGACTACACGACAGGCTGGATTTAAGAATTATTGCCTTAGAGATATTCATTTTTATGCTTGTGCGTGTGGGGTGGGGTAGGGGGGTGGGCAGGCAGCATTCCTACAATCAAACAGAGCAGACCATTTAATCACAATGCAATATTGTGCGGACTGTGCAGAAGTTTATTATACTCTCTCTCTCGCTCTCTCTCTCAAAGGCTATAATCTAAAAACAAGATATCCGACAATACTTAAAAAATGTTCTGTGTGGTACCACTTTATTTTCATAAACATAATATTCCACTGCGAACTTTGACTACCTTTCGGTCATGTTACATCAAGGTCCCAAAAATTGGAATGAGCATTCCATGAATATGCAAGCTGAAGTTTTGGGGTTCCACGTTATTGCATGAAGCATGACCTCAGGAAGATTTCACAGTGTACTTAGCTTATTAGCTTTTCAGCAACCATAATGTAATAGACCAATTTCAGAATAGTTATTGGATGAAAACTCAAACAGAAGACTTGAGTTGGTGCCTACTGTGAGAAGTGTGACCTTTCTTGGCGTATTAAAGGTATTGAATTTTGCGGGCGCGTTTGGTTATCCTCTTTCCAGCATCAGCAACACCGTGTTCCTGTGTTTCTCGCCTGAGGATTTAAAGGAGGGGGGTTGTGTACCCACCACAATCCCTTCACTGCGTATTTCTAATAAATGATCTTCCTGTGGCGCAGATAAGCCTATGTGAGTCCTCCATGTTGAAAGCCTAGTCCTTTCAGTGTGCTGCCCTACAGGAGTCCTCCATGTTGAAAGCGTAGTCGTTTCAGTGTTGAGCCCTACGTGAGTCCTCCATGTTGAAAGCCTAGTCCTTTCAGTGTGCTGCCCTACAGGAGTCCTCCATGTTGAAAGCGTAGTCGTTTCAGTGTGCTGCCCTACATGAGTCCTCCATGTTGAAAGCGTAGTCGTTTCAGTGTTGAGTCCTACGTGAGTCCTCCATGTTGAAAGGGTAGTCGTTTTGGTCTGCAGCCAAACAGTGATTCCAGCAGTCAGAAAGCTCTGTCCACAGCTGACTGTTTATGGGCGTGGTTTAAAAGAGGACAGATGTCTTTGTCATGCTGATAATAGGTGATATCTCGCCTATAGTCCTCAGTGTACGTTTCTGACGTATTTGTCCTTGTTTTTTTTTAAACTCTCATGCTTGCCTGCATCTGGCTACTCACTGCTAAATATTCTGTATTTTCATTTATTAAAGCATGGCATTACGATCATGTTATTAAAGCATGCCATCACGGTCATGGAATCATTTTTCTGTTTGTACTGTATGTGATTTGAGCGTCTGTCATGGAAAAGGATGTGTTGAATGGACTGAACATGCATGCTGATGTGTTTTCTGTCCTGTTCTGTTCTTCTGTACCCATGGCTACTGTCGGTTTGTCTTTTTACTCGAAATGGACAATTAATCTTTCTTAACATTCTGTACAAATGGAAATGCAAGCAATGTATGCACGTAAAATGACGTATCACACCAAATATTTTTTATTTTTGTGCACATCAGCTCGGTGTGCTGGCCCCTGACAGACCAGGGATATTAAAGTAGGGAGGGGACTACCTGCTAGACTAGCAGCCCCACCAATCGCAAGTGACGTTGTTAACAACACATTGAACAACGCAGATGGTGATTGGTGGATACTTACTTTCTGCAAAGAAAGGTGGCATTGAATCCGCCTTTCTCCCTACTTTGTTGTCTCTGTGCCAGACAGGGAATTGACCAGTAAAGGAGGGGTTGAGGCTTCATGAACTGCGAAATGGGTGGAGCTATGAAGTGTCACTATAATGATTTGAACCAATCAAAAGGTTTTTTTTTCTGAGAAGGGCTGTATGTGTTGATGGGTTCATTCAAGCCAGTGAATGACAGTATGTCACAGCCCCAACAATCATGCAGTTGTGAGGCCTCCCACTCCTGTGGCAGATCCTACTGAAGAACCAGATGTACAGCTCTGTATTCTTAACATTATAAGTTCCACCTCCAGCTGAAGCCAAAATGTTCCAATTTTACACGTCATGTAAATCCTGAAGGGGTATCACCAAATACAATGCCGTGGCAATGGTCGTTCTGTCCTTGGACACCCCTTATCACAAAGATTTAGAGTCTGCAACAATGTAATAATGTACCCAAAGCCTTGTGTAGTTATGGAGGTTGGAAGGGTCTGACCATCTGGTTTGTTAGTAGGGTCTGTGGCAGGACCTCCAGCGTTGTCTCAGGATGGCGTGTGTTCTCTCCCCGTGCCTCAGACAGCGGCCGGGAACACCCCTCCAACCGCTACTTTGACGAGTCGGAGCCGGAGGACCTGTGCCGGGTATTCGTGGCCCTCTTCGACTACGACCCTCTCTCCATGTCGCCCAACCCCGACGCCGCGGACGAGGAGCTGCCGTTCAAAGAGGGACAGATCATACGGGTCAGCAAATACGCCGCGCGCTCTGTGATGCAGAGTATTCCCCTTACGACAGTCAAATCAATAAATTGTGCAGAAACTAAACCATTTGCTAATTTCCACCTTTATGTACCAGAGAAGAAAGGATTAGGGTTGGCTTTATACTGTATGTGATATAGGAGATATGGAGCTCTGTACTGGGGATGCCCTCTAGTGGATGCCAGAAGAATTACAGTAGTAGACACAACAGCTGAGTTAGGTAATTCTGGTTAAGAAAAATGAAGGGCCATCCCTCCCACTAAGCAGAGTTCGCACTGTGCCTAGGGGCCTGCCTTCTCACCCAGAGCCCCGCCTTCTCACCCAGAGTCCCGCCTTCTCACCCAGAGCCCCGCCTTCTCACCCAGGGCCCTGCCTTCTCACCCAGAGCCCCGCCTTCTCACCCAGGGCCCCGCCTTCTCACCCAGAGCCCCGCCTTCTCACCCAGAGCCCCGCCTTCTCACCTCCACAGAGCCTCCCGCCTTCTCACCCAGAGCCCCGCTTCACCAGCCTTCACTTCACCCAGGCCCCGCCTTCTCACCCAGGCCCCGCCTTCTCACCCAGGGCCCCGCCTTCTCACCCAGGCCCCCGCCTTCTCACCCAGGCCCCCACCTTCTCACTCAGGGCCCCGCCTTCTCACCCAGGCCCCACCTTCTTACCCAGGGCCCTTCTCACCCCAGGGCCCCGCCTTCTCACCCAGGGCCCCACCTTCTCACCCAGGCCCCGCCTTTCACCCAGGCCCGCCTTCTCACCCAGGCCCCTGCCTTCTCACCCAGAGCCCCACCTTCTCACCCCAGGCCCTGCCTTCTCACCTCAGGCCCTGCCTTCTTACCCAGAGCCCCACCTTCTCACCCAGGGCCCCGCCTTCTCACCCAGGGCCCCGCCTTCTCACCCAGAGCCCTGCCTTCTCACCCAGGCCCCCACCTTCTCACCCAGGGCCCTGCCTTCTCACCCAGAGCCCCGCCTTCTCACCCAGGGCCCCGCCTTCTCACCCAGGCCCCCGCCTTCTCACCCCAGGCCCCGCCTTCTCACCCAGAGCCCCACCTTCTCACCCCAGGCCCCGCCTTCTCACCCAGGGCCCCGCCTTCTCACCCAGAGCCCCGCCTTCTCACCCAGAGCCCCACCTTCTCACCCCAGGGCCCCGCCTTCTCACCCCAGGCCCCGCCTTCTCACCCAGGGCCCCGCCTTCTCACCCAGAGCCCCACTTTCTCACCCCAGGCCCCGCCTTCTCACCCAGGGTCCCGCATTCTCACCCAGGGTCCCCTTCTCACCCAGAGCCCCGCCTTCTCACCCAGGGTCCCGCCTTCTCGCTTTGGTTTCCAAGCAGAAGAATCCGAAGGTGCTAATGTTTTAGAGGGTCCACCAAATAATTATTTATGCCTAGGGCCCCCAATAGTCGAGGAACGGCTCTGGAAAAATGAGTAGTAGAAGTAGAAGTAGTAGAAGGCTCAGCCTCAGCTCCTCATTGGCTGACTGCAGCTTACCCCTCGCCGATTGGCTGGCCGCCTCTCCTAGGTGTACGGCGATAAGGACACAGACGGGTTCTACCGCGGGGAGATCGGCAGCAGGGCCGGGCTCATCCCCTGCAACATGGTGTCGGAGATCCAGGCGGAGGACGAGGAGACACTGGACCAGCTGCTCAAGCAGGGATTCCTCTCCCTCAACACCCCCGTCGACAAAATCGGTCAGTGACCCAAGAGCTGTGCGCCAGGACCCGCCGACAGGTCCCGCGGGGGGCCGAGATGTGTCGTGGGCTAGTGTTTAAAGACTTCACCCCGCCATATTGCTCTTTACGATGCACAGTCACACCAGTCTGATTCACTTGTTTGCATGCACTGTTGTAGTTAAAGTGGGGGGACCAGTTGTTAAAATATGTGAAAAATATTTGTTTCCTTGTCTGAAAATATGACAGGCTAAATTTGAGTAAGGCAGAGGCCACACTGTATTGGCTCACTAAGTGGGTTGTGGACTCAGGGAATTAGGCAAGCTCTGAAGTAAGTAATCTGCCTCGTCTTGTCCAAGGAATTTGAGAAATTAATTTATCGCCACCCTTTCTCTTGCAGATCGCAGCCGGCGGGGCACACGACAGCCTCCGACGGCCACGCGGCGAATGGTGGCGCTCTATGACTATGACCCCCGAGAGAGCTCCCCCAATGTCGACGTGGAGGTACTGCAACCCTTCTTCCCTTCTCACTGCTCCACTCATCCTATGACATGTTTACATACTGCAGCTCCACCCATAATGAATTGCCTCTACTATAACTCCGCCCAAAAGCCTCACCCACGGTTCCTTCCCTGTTCTGTAGCCCTACCTACAATTAATCAAATGGTGTGTAGACCCACCCACTAATTCACTAATTCACATAAGCATGTATGTGTTGTTAAAATGGCTGGCGTCATTTCAAATTTCAATTCAGTCAATTGACCAATTAATTTATGTTCTAGCCATGAACTGACCAGTCTTTGTAGTTGTTCAATTCATGAATAGAATTTCAATACATTTTTAATTGTCTGAATTTAAAATCAAATTTACCTCAGCCCTGGTTGATAATTAAGTGTCAGATGAAGGATCAGTTCCCTGATCACACCTGTTCTTCTCTCTTAGGCTGAGCTGACCTTCTGTGCGGGTGACATCATTGCTGTTTTTGGGGAAATCGATGAAGATGGCTTCTATTATGTAAGTATGGCCATCATGTGATTAAAGAGACTTGATCACTGACCATAACCTTATCTTCCAAACCTGAAATATCAGAGACCTTCACAAGCAAAGATCACAATTAAATCTGATTGACCACACTCAGTTCACATTTTATCACTGAACCATTCATATACAAATTTACTGTAATTTTTCCAATCCAAGATGCGAGTGCCAAAATGTAGTTCAGTTATTACAACAGAATCGGAACTTAACTTAAACTGTGTCGAAGTAATGTTGCAAAGAGAAGAAGTTAACATAATTTGAGGGCTTCTTCGTAGAATTGGGCCACTTTTAGTAATGTTCTGAAGTGTAGAAAACATTCCTCGATTGAGTGGAGTATAAGGGGTTCTGCTCTGTATCTGAACATGTAAAATAACTGTGCTGGTCATTGTTGGGGTGTTGAGACTATGTGTGGGAATCCCTTTGTATAACACAGTAATTCATACTTTTTGAATGAATCATTTATAACTTCATAGCCTCTAAAACTGTACTCTAAAGTAACACAAACAGGGGTGTCAAACTCCAGTCCTGGTGCTTTTAAAAAAATCAGCAGCCAGATAAGGCTTTGAGAACAAAGTGTGTGGATTTAGCCAACCAATGATCTGCAGACACAGCAGCGACCCGCCAGCACTGGAGTTAAACCTGCAGACACTGCAGCCCTCCAGGATTGGAGTTAAACCAGCAGACACTGCAGCCCTCCAGGATTGGAGTTAAACCAGCAGACACTGCGGCCCTCCAGCACTGGAGTTAAACCTGCAGACACTGCGGCCCTCCAGGACTGGAGTTAAACCTGCAGACACTGCTTCCCTCCAGGACTGGAGTTAAACCTGCAGACACTGCGGCCCTCCAGGACTGGAGTTAAACCTGCAGACACTGCGGCCCTCCAGGACTGGAGTTAAACCTGCAGACGCAGCGGCCTTCCAGGACTGGAGTTAAACCTGCAGACACTGCGGCCCTCCAGGACTGGAGTTAAACCTGCAGACGCAGCGGCCTTCCAGGACTGGAGTTAAACCTGCAGACACTGCGGCCTTCCAGGACTGGAGTTAAACCTGCAGACACTGTGGCCCAGCTGCACTGGAGTTAAACCTGCAGACACTGCGGCCCTCCAGGACTGGAGTTATATCTGCAGACGCAGCGGCCTTCCAGGACTGGAGTTAAACCTATGTTCTGTATAAGTGAGGAGTATGAGCAGTGACAGAAACTGGGCGTATACTCAGCCGAAATCGAACCTCAGCCAAACACGGTGCCACATTCATATCTGTGTATTCTCATTGCAGCTTCAAAAACTGTTTGTGATAACCACAGGAAACACTTTTTCCAACACAAAAAACTACGGCTATGGTGAAATAGCAGAAACTTCAGCAGATTTGAAAGTCGCTTTAGTTTATCTAGTGCTGCAAAACAATAAAAATAAAAAGAAGGTGAGGAGACGGAGGATGGAGAGTAGGCCTATGCTATTTTCACGAGACAGGTGGCGACCCATGTGATATTTTGGACCAATCACAGGCGTTCTCTGCATTGACGACGGTGTGTGGACATGTCTGCTAATTCAGCCAGGAGGGATGTGTTCACTGCAGTGGTCGAAGTGGTATCGGAGTTTCGCTTTCTCCGCAAACGCATCATTTTACGTGATTCAGTTTGTGCTCACTATCCGCAGTTGGTTTCCGCAGGAAGTGTGCACCCGGCTTGACACCTTCCCCTCTTATCACCCCTGCAGGGCGAGATTAACGGCCACAGGGGTCTCATTCCCTCAAACTTCCTGGAAGAGGTTCCGGCCGACGTGGAGGTCTATCTGACGGACACGCCCCGCCAATCCCAGGACACGCCCTCGGGGTCCGAGACCAAGCGGGTGAGCGCTCTCCCTCTGTACGGGAGCGCTGTCAAACACTCGCCACCTTGATCGAGTTATTTTGCAGGGGAGAGGATTTGAGGTGGTGTAGGGGTCGAGGGGGAGTGAGTGAGGTGGTTTAGGTGTTGGGGGAGGGGCGGGGTTGAGATGGTGTAGGGGAGGTGGTGAGGGGGAGGAGTTGAGGTGGTGTAGGGGTCGGGGTTGAGGTGGTGTAAGGGTCAAGGAGTTGGGCTGTCAAAAAATATTCGAAGTTCGAAAAATATTCGAAAATCTTTTTTTTATTTAAAGTTCGAACCTAAATTTGAGCATTCGAATATTAGTTTTGGATCCCGCGTTTTGTAATTAACATGAATATACAGGCTTTAATTTCATACGGCGAATCATGTTCATGCACGCAAAGTTCATTTCCTGTGCTAACGTTACTTACTCTGTCAACAAAAAACGTTCTGCCCTGGACCCAAAGCAAGTGGATTGTCTGGTTTTCCTTGCCAATAACCTCTGGTGATAGCCTACTTTCAGCTCCATGGACACCTAACGTTACTGGTCAGCTAGCCTCGTGAGCCAGTCTCTTTATCCACTTCGTTCAACAGATCTGGTCAGCTAACAATTCAGGCTTAATAATGTTCCCATGGCAGGCTATGTTTCCTTTCTGTTCTGAAGATTTTGATAAAACTGGATGACGAAAGAAGTTAAACAAACTAAACAGAGTTAGTAATTTATGTTGTTTTAGGCTACAAGTATTAGCCGTTTGAATAGTTTTTGTGTTAAGAAATAAACAGGGATTTCCTATAAACAATCACTCCCCTATTATTGTGAAATGCCGAGTTGTGGCAAATTACATCCACGAGAAAGTGCTTTATTCATTTGCGCATTAGGCTATAGAAGCTCCATGTCTTTTGCCTTGCGTGTGCATGCGTCAGGTGAAGACCTGACGTAGAGCCACAACTGTTTCCACGGTCAAATCAAGTCATGTTGAAATTTTATAAATTACTACTTTGACATGATTTTCTACGTACGTGCCACACAGTTGATCTAAAATACGTTTTATAAATGGGGCCCCAGATGTAGTAACCTAGTATGAAAGTTCACCGATGTCCTCTATTCTACTGCCCGCTTGTGGAAAATAACGCACAGGCCAGTGTAGAGGGAGCGTCACGTGCATATTGCGCCCAAAAATAAGCAGCTTCTTTTTGTGAATTATATGCAAATGATATTCGAATATATTCTAACTCTGACTAATTACAAAAGCTAATATTCGAACTCAATTTCATGGCACTTTTGACAGCCTTATCAGGGAGGGGTGTATGGATCACATGGGGTGTATAACTCCTAAAACCCCCATTTCTATTTCCCAGCAGTCGACGGAAATTTTGGGCACCCCCAGAAGATCCACCTCCCCCACCGCATGCCCTCCGCAGCCCGAGGCTGGGCCGGGGGCCCCGGGGCCCGAACTGGCTCAGGGGCCGAAGGTGTCCCTGGAGCCCTCGCTCCCCCTGGGCACCTGCAGCCCCCTCAGGGCCCCCGACAGCCCCATCAGGGCCTCCCGCGACCTGTCCTCCAAAAAGAAGAAAGGGCTGCTCTCCAAGGGGAAGAACCTGCTAAAGAAGCTGGCCGTGGTCAAGTGAGAAGCCGCTGGTCAGTGCCCGTTAGCGCCTGTTAGCGCTCGATAGCGCCCGTTAGCATCGGCCTCTTACTCAGCTCTGCGTTCTACAACAAATTTATATGGCAAGAGGACTCATTCTTCCATTTCTGTCATTTTAAATGAAAGTGGGCAGCAAAAAAAAATATATAGATGTAAAAATCAGTGTGGGTAAAAGTAGTATTTACATGACCGTTGTCATATGGTACACATTTCGAGCTGTGAATTTTGGTAAAATTAGTGCCGATTGACTGGGACAAGATGTCACAGTTCTGCGTTCGGCTGTCCCCTCCCATCGAGTCATTGCTAGCAAAATGATCTACCGGAGCTTTCAGTCTGGGATGGGAGTGGTCTAAAATGTATTTATACAGCGACCCAAAGGATAAAGGTGTTTCAAAGGGCAATTTAAAAACTATGGTGTTCCAGCCAGCTAGGTGGGATCTTACGTTGACCATCCTGGTAGCTCACCACACCATGTAACTCACTAGAGCCACGACTAACAGCTCACAACATTATATATATATAAAAAATAAATATATATATATATATATTTGAGTTGTTCTTCCCTCCATTATAACCTTAACCTCAAGACTCACAAGTCACTGCTACTGTATGGTGTTATGATTATTTCTGCAGCTTATCATGACCGTTATGTTGAAAGTGTTAAAATTGGCCTTATTAAAATTATTTTGATTAAATACACACACGAAACATTCCTCCTCATAATTTCTTATCTTCAGTCTCAGCCAAGAACTTTCAAGGTGCATATTCTGCCTTCAAACATCTCAGCCTCTGGGTCAAACCATAACTACAAAAAATTATCCAGACTCATGTATGTACAATACTTCAAAAAAAAAAAATATATATATATATAAAAAAACTACTTCAGTATTGGTTTTGAAATGCCTAGTTGAAACCAACCTCCATGTCTTTTGCCTTAAACGCGAAATGGTTTGTATTTTTCGTCTGGTAAATGGAGCAAGGCTGTGTGCATTCATGTCTGTGCATTCCTTTAAAAAAAAAAAAAAAAGTAACGAGTCATGTGATGAAGTGACGTTCTGCTACTGTAACTATGATTTCAAACAACGTTTTTTTTTTCTGGATTTTGGAGATGTGATGTGTGCAGCTGACCACATTTTCCAAAGAGGTTTACTTTCTCAGTTCTGGAAAACCTCTTTACTGCTGCTGAAATCTAACAGCATTGGCTCATACGGGAGGCGTCACAGTATAACTAACTTCAGGAGCAGGACCAGCAACCCAAAATTTGTATTCTGAGTCCCAGACCGGAATTCTAATTCCTTGATGGTACCGAGATTATGTGAACGACTTCAGATAAATATATTGCACTGCGTGAAGTGAGGCTGTGCAAGCCACCGAAGATTCGCACGGATACCAATACTGACCCGCTAAATGAACGTTTCCTGTGAAGACAGACTGTAGAATTCTCACTTCTTACAGGGAAAGCATTTCTGCTTGTTTCACATTGGCATAGAAGAAGGTGATTTCACAGACTAATGGGCATTAAGCTGGGGGGGGTGCAAAAGTATGTCAACGGTCTGAAAGTCTCCGTCGTGAATCAAAAAGCCATTGTTTGATGCGCATCGTTAGCTGGTATGCCAAGCAAAAGGTTTTTACACTTCTCAGAGAGCAAGCGGCCAGGAAGTAATTTCCAAATTCCTAATACTTAAGAGTTCACATCAGAACTGACTGCCAGAACTGCCAAGCATGAAATGCTTTTGTCAGCCAAACAGACATTTCATTCATAGAATTATATTGTGCATTTTCGTAAACCACAAGTTTAATTTGGCATACTCCCTTTTGTACTTTGTCCATCTGAAATTTGTTTTTAAGTGTTTATACTTGATTTTCAGACTGCCTTTATTTGTAAATTAAGATTTATATATAAATATATATATATACAGTGTATGTTTTCCTCATACGGACTGAAAAAATCCTAAGTCTGCAACCGTGTGCTAGGGGTGAAAAGCAAAGTAATAACTGGCCTATATTTATGGTCATTGAGTACTGTGTGCATGTGTATAAACTTTTCTAATCAATAAATTTGATATTTTGCACAATTTGCTGTTCTGATGGTTTGTAGGAAAATGATACACAGGAATCCCTCGTTTCATTGCTCTCAATCGTTTCATAAGAGGATTTATTCATTGTAAATTGAATTTAATTTTACAGGAATCGCGAGCCAAAGAATTTAATGCACATGAAACATAACAGTTCATTCTGAGCATCCCTGTACAGCACTGAGGGGGAAAGCCAGTGGCCCTGTTCACTGTAGTTTTTGTGGTTTTTGTAAGCGTTCTGACCCGAGGACGAGTAAACAGAACGTTTGGGTGATCGTCCAAAAGCAGAATTTAAATCCCTGCTGCCATCTTCAGTTCTGCTACGGTTCTTTTTCCATTTACGGTTTCTTTGCTGTAGAATTCAAAATGGCTCCCCTCAAAGCTGTGGGTTCTTCCCCTGAAGCAGCATGGCACACTGCCCATAAATTAAATTTAAAAAATCTAACACAAATAAACACAGGCCTTTCCCAGTTTCCAGGGACATATTAGCCAACAAAACATTTAGAAATACTGATTTTTTTGGAATAAAGAGTTACTGAAGATACTAGAAATAAAAATTATAAATGTATCCCCAAAAAATAAGCGCATAAGTCAACATCTGACAATTCACAACTTCATAATTAAGGTTCCCCATAAACCCGGATGCACAAATTCCAAAAGCTAACCTAGACTTAACACAAAGAAAAAAAAAAGTATATATACACGTTTATCCTGCAAAATGAAACCATTACACATGAAATGCCTGTAATGTAATGTAATGAATCCGAAGGTTCACATGCCTGGCTGTGCACGTGTACTGGCCACGTACTCAGGCCCCTGTCCATCACAGGTAATACAGCAGGCTGTCCAGAGATGGGTCCGGTTCCTTATGGAGGCTCTGGCCCACCAGGAAGGCCAGCTTGTGGGCATACTGGCAGGGGGCGGGCACTCGAATGATCCCCTGTAACAGAGCATTAATCAATCACAATCCTGGACCCAATCACTGCCCTCACATTCAGACCCCGCCTCTTCTGACAATGAGGCCGCACACCGCCTCCATGTCAACAAGGCAGGACTGGTAATGTTCACTCCCAAGTGACATTAGCACAGAGCAATGGGAACCAACTCTGTTCCTGGACATCGATCAGCCTCTGGGTTTTCAATTCAGCCAAAGTTTGGCACGCCTCACTCTACTATTTAGAAGCTCAACAAGATCTCCAGCTGTTGAAGGAAGTGTGCTTTGTTAGGGTTGGAGTGTAAACCTACAGGACGGTAGATCTCCACGAACAGGCATGGTTAGCAGTGGTATAGAACATGCGTGGGTTTGAATGGGGGCGTTCCTGCGTTTGGACGGGACGCTGGCGGGCCCGAACGGGGGCGTGTTTTACCTGCCAGTTGTAGTACATGTGGCAGAGCTTGTAGGTGAGCCGCTGCATGTGGTCGGGCTTCAGACCGCTGCTGTCGTACACCACGTTGTAGTGAGTGGGCGTGACGCTGCCCATGCGCACCGCCTGGCTCACGATGAAGAAATCGTACCTGAAACATTATCGCCGATGATTAGACGAGCCACGCGCTGGAGGGCTGTAGCGTTTGCAGGTTTAACTCCAGTCCTGGAGGGCCGCAGTGTCTGCAGGCTTAACTCCAGTGAAAGAGGGCTGCAGTGTCTGCGGGTTTAACTCCAGTCCTGGAGGGCCGCAGTGATGGGACTAGTGATAAACTAACTAGCTTAAGAATCTATACCCCTTCTACTTGTGGCCGTAACTGGCTGTCGATCAAAAGGAAATTACAAACGTCTGCAGACTGGGGCCCCCCAGGACTAGAGTTTGACACCCCTGAGTCATAAGCTGTACAGGTACCCCCCCATACAGGTGCATTCTGGCACATGCCCTGCGGCCCAGGGGACTCACCATTCAGGGCGCGTGATTTCCGTGTCGATGACCGTTCCTGGCGGCGGGTTGGACAGGTTCCTGTCCATCATGGCGAAGAACCTGGAGCTGATCCTCTTCTTCACCACGACTACGGCCAGTTTGGGCCTGGGGCGGGGCGGAGGGTCAGAATTCAGAGGTACAGCAGAGGGGGTGGGAACGCCGGCCCCACCCCCAGCCCAGGTCACTCACATGTAGTCCCCCATGGTGGACTTGATGCAGTCCAGGATCTGTTTGATCTCGTAGCTGACCACGCTCTGCAGCATGCCGTCTCCCACCCCGTCCCGGTACACGATGATGCGCGTCGGGGGCTTCTGATTGCGCTTCATCCAGGCCTGCAGGGCTCCTGGAACACGCCATTTCAGCAATTAGGGTGAAACAGTTGGTCTACGGGGCAGTGGTCCTCAATCCTGGTCCTGGAGAGCCACAAGGTGCGCTGGCTTTCATTGTAAATGGTAAATGGACTGCATTTATATAGCGCTTTTATCCAAAGCGCTTTACAATTGATGCCTCTCATTCGCCAGAGCAGTTAGGTGTTAGGGGTTAGGTGTCTTGCTCAAGGACGCTTCGACATGCCCAGGGCGGGGTTTGAACCGGCAACCCTCCGACTGCCAGACAATCGGTCTTACCTCCTGAGCCATGTCGCCCATTGTTATTCAGTCACGATGAAGTAAAGCAGAAATTGATTGCTTAAAGCAGTTGATTACACAGATAAAACAGGCTGCCTGGAGTCTGAACTGGTTGCTGATCTTAAGGCGAAAATGAAAACCAGCAGACCCTGTGGCTCTTCAGGACCTGGAATGAACATCTTCGGAGCATGGTAGTCACATGGCCAGCTTCGCCACTCCCCTCCATCCCGTCTAGTGCATTACTGTCGAGTTCTCTGGAATTTCGCTGCAGTTACAATTTATACATTTTCCTGAAGAAGAATACCCAAGGACCAAACCTCATTGCTGGTCACAAGCCCTCGTAAGTATTCATGACCTAAACTTGAAACATTAAAATCAGAGAAAGACTGAACTTCCAGGATTAAAGCCATGGAGCTGGCCATCTGGTTACTATATAGAATCTGACTTCAGCTTCTAGAAATCCAATTACTCTTCCAGCTAAACACACCTACAACACACTACAGGGTCTGCTGGTTTTTGTTTTCACCTTAAAAGCAGCACCCAACTGAGACCCAAAACACTGTGTAATCAACTGCTCTAATTGATTCATGAAGTGCAGAGTCACTATGAAAACCAGCAGACCCTGCAGCTCTCCAGGACCAGGGTTGGAGACCACTGATGTAAATTAAACGCTCCAAATGTAAAATGCACCAAAGTATGGCTTAGGCCAGGGGTGTCAAACTCCTGGAGGGCCGCAGTGTCTACTAGTTTTCAGTACGGTTCATTGATCAAGTCATTGATCAGCTAAAGAGTCCAATTTTCTATTTGCTGCTGACTGAAAAGAAACTCCAAATACCAGCAGACACTGCGGCCCTCCAGGTCACACCCCAGGCGCAGGGCATTCCAACTTTCAGTTTTAAGCTACGCCCATTTTCAAAACTATCGTTTTCCACTCTGACTTGCTCTATGAACTGCACCCATCTCAGGAAAGAAAACCTGCAGCTTTACTGGACGAGACCTGCCTTGCAGCGGCCCCTTCAGGCCGTCCATGATCTCCTGCCCGCGACTCTGGAGCACGCACTTAGAGTACCACCTGAAAGAGAGGCGGAGCTTAAACGCATCACTCGCACGCACCCCTTCACTCCGGCATCAGCCAATCAACTGGTGCCCAACACACACGCACCCCTTCACTCCGGCATCAGCCAATCAACTGGTGCCTAACACACACGCACCCCTTCACTCCGGCATCAGCCAATCAACTGGTGCCCAACACACACGCACACCAAAAGGCGCACATTAAACTGGCCGCTAAATTAGCCTTTAAATATGGCAGCCATGAGCAGAGGGAGCGAGCGGGACTGACTGAGTCATATCCTTGTTCAGACTGGCCACCAGAGCCCCGATGGATCGCCTCCCAGCAGCGATGTCATGGTAACAGTCGATTCCCACCACCATCAGAAAATCGAGCTGTGGGACAGGGATCAAAGGTCAGGGATGGACAAAAAAATAAATAAAACGTGAAAAAAGGAACCCCTCTTATTGCTGGGTTCCCCACCCCACCCCCCTTAACATGATCATATAACTCCACACATTCCATAAATACATCTCTTACTCTTAGTCTTAATCTGAGGGAATGCTAGAAAACCAGTGCTGTTGACACACAACATACGTTTGTGTTACACTCCATCCCTTCCCTGATCACAGCCATAGAGCTGACAAGTGACTGTCCCCTAAAGCCCACGGGTCTGAGACTAGCCCATAGGTCTGAGACTAGCCCATAGTTCTGAGACTAGCCCACGGGTCTGAGACTAGCTTACCGGTATCTCCACGTGCCACAGCTCACCCCCCATCTTGCAGTTTATCTGGAGGGCGATCTTGGTGGCGATGGTCATGAGGGCCTGGGGCCGGCTGAGGGTTCGAGCCACCACGCACTGACTGGGAGTGGCACACTGAATGCACAGGTACTTCTTCACGCAGTCGTACTTGTCCTTGCGGTTGGTGGGAAGAATGACCACAACCTGGAAAAGCAAAGAAGGCAACCAGGGTGCAATGCTGTTGAATCTAGATACAGTGTTACTCAGTCTGCTTACAATGCTACTGAACCTGGATACAGTGTTACTCAGTCTAAATACAATGCTACTGAACCTGGATACAGTGTTACTCAGTCTAAATACAATGTCTACTGAACCTGGATACAGTGTTACTCAAGTCCAGAAACAGTGTTACTGAATGTGGATACAGCATCACTGTCTAGATCAGGGCTGCTCAACCCTGTTCCTGGGGATCAACAGTCCTGTACGTTTTCATTTCAACCCTAATTTGTTGAATCAGGCACACCTGATTCTACCAATTAGAAGCTCAGCAAGATCTCTAGCTGTTGAGTGAGATGTGTTTTTGAGGTTTGGAGTGAAAACCCACAGGACAGCAGATCTCCAGGAACAGTGCTGGGCAGCCCTGGTCCAGATACGTTACTGAATCCAGATACAGCATCACTCAATCTAGATACAACGTTAACCAGGTTACAATGCAGCTCGATCTCAGCATGATTGTTCATGTATCCAATGGCAACCACAGTGCTTCTGTGTCTCATTAGCCTTTACTCTATGGGTACCATCTGGATACCCCGCCACTCAATCTCAATACGGTCTTTACTGTAGTTACCATCTGGGTTCCAGGGCCCACGTTCTGCTGCAGGGCCCTCATTAGAGAATCCTGTCTGTCCTCATATTCAATCCTGTGCCAGCAAGGAAGAGGAAACAGAAATCTAAACTTAGGACTGGATCCAATCCACACCTCATCCTCAATTTTGAAATTAATGCAGATGTTTCTTCAAACACATTTTGGCAAGTTAATTCAGTTGATTGCTAAACTCTAATATCGGCAACACAATACTGAAGACTTAACTGAAGGTTTGGAATCTTGTTTAATTAAATTTGAACTGCAGCCTCCACCACATTTTATGAATCCATTCTCTATAATGGAGTAAATGGAAGCAGACACACCCAGGTAACATTATTGGGCTCAGTGCACTCTCCTCATTCTGTGCTAAAGTAGAGACATTATAAATGAACTTGCTCTTAATGAAAGACTATGGCTTTCAGCTTGAGTTGCCCTTTAAGAATGAACAAGTCACTTCAATGTTCCACTCATCATAGCTTTGTGAAGCAGGGTGAGGCTTTGTGAATCTCAGAATGGGTGGAACCATTAGTAATATTTTTCAGAGAAAGGACTTGATTGGTTGCTAAGACGGTAACTAAAAGCTTGTGGTGGCTCCTCCCATCATTAAAGGTTCATCAAGCTGTCTTTATAACTGCAGCTGTAGCGACGGGTCAGTATGGCGCCCTCACATGGCGGGCCTCAGCATCCTCATCTCCATTGGCTGGCACACCCGGCCCAGGGTCTGGAGGAGGGAGTGGGCCAGGTCCCCGTTGCGGCGGGTGAAGAACAGCATCCAGTTCTCCAGGGGCGGACAGCTGGACAGGGGCACCCCGCGCATCTCCTTCGACCAATCAGCTGCCATGGGCCTGTACTGGAACTGACAGGGGGCAAAGAAGAGCCATTTCAACAGGAAGTGGAGCTGACGGGGTGGAGAAGAGTCATATCAACAGGAAGTGAAGCTCATAGGGAGCAGCGAAGAGTCATATCAACAGGAAGTGAAGCTCATAGGGAGCAGCGAAGAGCCATTTCAACAGGAAGTGAAACTGATAATCCGGCTCAGGGGCATGCAATCTTATCCAGAAAGGCCGGTGTGGGTGCAGGTTTGTGTTTTAGTGCAGCACTACAACACCCGGTTAAAAGTAATTAACCATGGTATTCAATAAAGACCTTAATACATAAAATCGGGTATCTTAGTCATCAAGACCAGAGAACCAACTATGGCTGAAAAACAACTAATCTGTAAGCAGAGAGAACAATACATCATATAACAATTTTTTTTTACTGATACTACTGTCTATTTTTAGGTCTTATGACGACGCATTTGTCATGGCTATATTGTTCATTATAAAAATAGTGACTACTGTATTACAATTACTTTCTCCCCATTTCTTCAATTTTAAGACCTTGCCACACAAAATAGCCCCATGGGGGGGTACTAAGGCACCCGTCCCGCAGCACGTCGGGGCTCCCTTACCGTGCGGCGACCCTGGAGGATATTTTCGGGGGGGAGGATTCGGCCCTGGATCCTCACAGACTGCTTGTCGAAGCTGAGGCCCCAGGTGCTGAGCTCAGACTGCGCTTCGGGGTTCCTGCAGGGGGGGGGATGTGGGGCATGGCTTTCAGTACCCCTCCCGTTCGGGGACGCCCCCTGACCCAGTGCCACGTGGGGTCACGCTCATATCCCAAACCCTGAAGTCAGGGGTGGGCAGTTCCAATCCCACAGGGTGTGTATGCAGGTCCACTAATTACACTGGGCCCAATTAGCTAATTAGCAGAGTACACTTATTGTTTGTCAAATATACAGTTAAATCAGTAAGCTGTTTCATGCTGGGACCCAAAACAGTATGCAGCTGTCATTCATTAACTTAAAGAAATGTAGGCAAAATATCAAGTACTAAATCAATGGGAACCAACTCTGTTCAAGTTAGATCTACTGTCCTCTAGGTTTTCAACCCTAACAAAGCACACCTCATTCAACACCTAGAGCAGGGCTGCCCAACCTTGCTCCTGGAGATCTACCATCCTGTAGGTTTTCACTCCAACCCTAATAAAGCACACCTCATTCAACACCTAGAGCAGGGCTGCCCAACCCTGCTCCTGGAGATCTACGACGCACACCTCGGTCAACAGCAAGAGAAACCAATGTGCTGCTAATTAGTAGAGTCAGGTGTGCCAAAATAGAAGTGAAAACCTACAGGACCGTAGATCTCCAGGAACAGGGCTGATTACCACAGTCGTAAATAATTGGGCTAATTAAATAATTAAGAGCAGAGGTTGGTGTGAAATCCAGAAACGGGTCTGCCCCCCTTCCTTGCCCACCTCTGCCACAAGTGAAGCATGCTAGCAGGTCTCCTTTGACTGGCCATTTCCCCAAAATGTACCTTAGCACTGTACTGTAGCCCAGGGACTACAGGTGAAACTAACCTATGAGCAAAGTCTGATTCATTATACTGTGCAGGTTCAGATGACATCATGTTAAACTGTGCTTTGTCGCTGAAATAAACTAAATGGGTCTAGACCCATGGAGATCTACCATCGTGTAGGTTTTCATTGCAGCCCTAATTTGGCACACCTGATTTTACTAATTAGCAGCTCTGTCTCAACTGTTGAATAAGGTGTGCTTTGTCAGGGTTGAAAACCTACACAACGTAGATCTCCAGGTAGCAGTTGGTCTAGGTGGCCAGGGTTTATTTTAACCGATTTTATTTTTAAAGAATTTTTTTAAATGGTGGTCCAAGGATGACGGGTTGCGCGAGGATAAAAAGGTTCCATTTCAGCCGTTACCGGTTGATGGTTCCGATGAACCGGTTCAGGCGGTTGTCCCGGTCCTGTGGGTTGAGTCGCGTGTGGTGCGACAGGTCCCTCATTATGTTGAAGTCCTGCCGCATCCTGTCCGTCAGACCTGCGCCATGGCGACACAAGCGTCATGTGGTCTGCAGGGGGCAGCCAATCAGAATGTGCGGAGGTTCGGGCGATCTAGCGACTGAAGCGACGGAGGAGAAAGATGGGGGCGAGGAGGAAAAGAAAAAGAACAACGAAAAAAGGGCACTAAGTGAAAGAAAGAGAGGGAGAGAGGAACAGAGAGAGAAGAGCAGAGAGAGAGAGAGTCAGAAAGTAGGAGATGGAGAGTGTGCAGGATATGCCTTGGCAAAATGTGCCTTAACAACAAGGGATAACCAGTCACTAGTAAAACCTGTTTTGGACAAAGGAGAGGGGGATGAGGATGACGCAGGAGAGGGGAAGGGAGAGGAAGATGGAGAGGGGAAGTGGGAGGGTGAGGGGATCTTCACACCTGTCAGGTAGCAGAACTCAGGGACCAATAAGGCCGGCCCAGGAGGCGGGGCTCCAGCAGGGCCCAGCTTCTTCACGTGGCTGACCAGCAGCACCTGGTTCTCATCCCTGATATCCAGGTTGTACTGCTGCAGTATGGACAAAAATCTGCCTTAAAATAACTCCTCGTTTTCCCAGCTTATCCTTAAAATGCATTCCAGCCAGTAATACACACACACACACACATTCTCTCTCTCACACACACAGACACACAAATGCACAAGCAGAAACAAACACACACACATGCACGAACACACACAAACACACCGTTTTGTAGTACTCTTTGAAGGAGATCTCTTTGTCCCCCTTCTTGAACGTGTTTCTGGGGTTGTGGTCCCAGGCAATCTCATCTATCCTGTAGGTTTTGTTGTTGTACCTTTGTGAAGAAGCACATATTTAAACCCGAGACGTGCACTTCCAACACTGAGCATGTCTCTGCACTTTACAGAAAGAAATACATTTCAAATAGCTTAAATAAAAAACAGCTCTTACAGTACTGTGGCTTTCCAGGTGTATACAAGAAGATTATTTATATACAATACATGAATCTACAAAAACATATTTGTACAGCACCTTGTAAATCCAAGGTTGCACAGCCAAGCATACAATTACCAGTTTATACAATTCCAACACTTTTTCAGATCTGGCACAAGCTCTTCACTGCCAAGGCTCTATACAGCAACCCTGAAATAAGATGCTGCACCACACAGCTTTTGTGAGCACAGTAGGCTCAGGATACAGGCACCACCAGAAACAGTTCAGGCGAAAATTAACACTGAACATTATTACTGAATAACTGGGTTCAGCAGGTTCAGAAACCTCTCTGAATAATCTAAATATCCTTCCCTGTACAAGAACTGCCTGGGCCAAAGAAACATACAGACCCCAGAAAGCACATCACCGCTCGAAGCTGCTCATTTTACCGTATACGGCGCGTTTGTGCACCCTCCCGCCACTAGGCGGCGCCAGAGGCAGGCCTTACTTGGTGAGGACGATGAGGCCCAGCAGCTCCTTGGTGCAGGCCTCCATGAAGTAGCGGTCGCCGTGCTGCTGCCGCAGGCCGTACATGAAGGCCAGCACCGTCTCGCTGCGCAGCACCTTGTGGCTGACGTCCACGCTCAGCATCACGCCGGACTCGTACTGCAGGATGGCCGTGCAGAAGCCCGACCAGATCGTCAGCCTGCCGGACGGACAGACGGACGGGCGGACACACCCGCCACCCAGAGAGAACCGCTGCTAACACTGCAGGTTACGGAGCTGTTAACCGAGTTAACACGCTAACTAACACAAGTTAATGCATTAACTAACCTGAGCAAAGGAATTCACTGATCATTCATTTATTTATATTAATGAAGCCATTAGCCAAGATGGAATGAGAGCTAGAGCAGGGTTCCCCAACTGTGTGATTTAATAGGGCCGTCCCCTCTAAATCATGCTTTCCACCAAACAGCCCCGGCCTCTACTCTGCAACCCAACAGCCCCTGCCTCTACTCTGCAACCCAACAGCCCCTGCCTCTACTCTGCAACCCAACAGCCCCTGCCTCTACTCTGCAACCCAACAGCCCCGCCTCTACTCTGCAACCCAACAGCCCTGTGACCCAACAGGCCCTGCCTCTACTCTGCAACCCAACAGCCCCTGCCTCTACTCTGCAACCCAACAGCCCCTGTCTCTACTCTGCAACCCAACAGCCCCTGCCTCTACTCTGCAACCCAACAGCCCCACCTCTACTCTGCAACCCAACAGGCCCTGCCTCTACTCTGCAACCCAACAGCCCCTGCCTCTACTCTGCAACCCAACAGCCCAACTCTACTCTGCAGCCCAACAGCACCTGCCTCTCAGTTCAATATGGATTTAGATTGGGATGCATTTCCAGATAGCTCTGTTTTAACCCCTCCCTTCCCCCGTTCTGCAGTCACATGGCAGGGCCACAGTTTAACCCCGTGCACGCAGAGCTGACGGCACCTGTGCTGGGGGATCTCCAGGGGCTCGTTGGGGTTGTAGTAATGGCGGCCGATCTGCTGCATGTTCAGGATCCTCAGCACTCTGACAGAAAGGAACACAGGAATGCATGACACAATTTAGAAAATATACAACAACACTCACTTTTCAGTTCAAAGACAATCTCTATGCTGACAATTACTAAAAGATTCTAAGTAGTTTAAAAATCACTATTTACAGAAAATTCTGTTATCGTTTTTACATTTATAGAATGCTGTATTTGTACTGAAGGAACCTCAGGGAGTGATATATGCAGCCTGGCCAAATGGACTGGATGGAGCTGTAGGGTGGGGGAAGGACAGGGAGCCGTAGGGTGGGGGAAGTGCAGGGAGCTGTAAGGTGGGGAAGGGCATGGAGCTGTAGGGTGGGGAAAGGGCAGGGAGCCGTAGTGTGGGGGAAGGGCAGGGAGCCGTAGAGTAGGGAAGGGCAGGGAGCCGTAGGGTGGGGGAAGGGCAGGGAGCTGTAGGGTTGGGGAAGGGCATGGAGCCGTAGGGTGGAGAAGGGCAGGGAGCTGTAGGGTGGGGGAAGGGGCAGGGAGCTGTAGGGTGGGGGAAGGACAGGGAGCTGTAGGGTTGGGGAAGGGCATGCAGCCGTAGGGTTGGGGAAGGACAGGGAGCCGTAGGGTGAGGGAAGGGCAGGGAGCCGTAGGGTGAGGGAAGGGCAGGGAGCTGTAGGGTGGGGAAGGGCTGACCTCCGGAAGATGATGTTGTAGAACTGCAGGCAGACGGGCGAAGTTGGCAGAAGTTCAGAGGTCAGCGTGACCGTGATTCGCACCTTCTCTCCTTGCCTGGTTTCACTCAGGAGAACCGTCTCCTGCGCCACACAAAGCCATTAAACACTTCACCACAAAGCCCTCAGTGCGACAGTACCAGAGATTTCACGCCTAATTCTGCTAAATGGCCTAACTGGCCCGAACATTTAGCAAGACATTTTCCTACATGTCTTGGTAAGTTCATGAATGACAGCAGTAGAATGTTCCTGTGACCCAACACAAAACATCTTATTGTGGTCTAATCTACAATCAAACAAGCTTAAGTGCATTCAGCCAATTAGCCAATTTGGCCAGTGTAAATGGTGACAATGAAATTCTGCACACACACCCAACACCACTCCGGGCCAACGCTATTAACAACAAGTTAGGCCACACTTGTCTTTTCATGGATGTACTACAATATTCTAAGTTGTGTGCAAGGAATCCTAGACTCCTTAACATGTTTCCATAACAATGATCAACGCAGGGACACCATTTAAGATTAGTGTGCGTGGAGACAAATGTTGTGGAGCTAGAATATCATGAATTGTGTGTTCCTTCCTGTGTATTTACCATAAACACAGGCAAGCTCACAGAAGCTGAGCTGTACACAGAAATAAACGCTTTGGTTCAGAAATAAAACCATTGGCACCCTTGGGAAAACCAAAACTGCCAATGTTTTTAAAAAAATATAAATAAACAGGTTATTCTCCAGGGCTGTTTCACAATGCAGGATTACGGTGTTGGTGTTAGCTGGATAACTGTGCTGAGTAAAACCCAGAACCCTCCCAAATCTGGAATATGGACTGAAGTAAAAAGAGCTGTTCCGGGTTTTATTCAGTGCAGTTATCCAGCTAACTCAGTAATGGCTTTGCCTAATATCCCCCAGGTTTGTACTGTAATATTAAAGCAGTAAATGGGTTTGGAGCATTGCACTTTCAGCACAATGTCCCCCATCACTGCATTGCTAGATTTTCACGAAGCAGGATTAACAAGTTAGCCAGATAACTTGTCAGGGAAAAACCCAGAACAGCTCTCCGTTCTCTCTCAGTGCGGTTATCCAGCTAACTCAGTAATCCTGCTTAGTGAAATACTCCCCTACTGGCCCATCAACAACTGAGCTTTCCCAGGGTGTCTGGGATCCTAATACTAACTAAGCACACACCTGCTGCTTGGCAACAGCACTTTGCTATGAGAAGGGCATAGGGTGGTACGGCTGCTTAGCAACAGCGCTTTGCTATGAGATGGGCACAAGGTGGTACGGCTGCTTAGCAACAGCGCTTTGCTATGAGATGGGCACAAGGTGGTACGGCTGCTGAGCAACAGCACTGCTACAAGAAGGGCGCAGGGCGTTGCGGCTGCTGGCATCCCTACCGGGTTATGGAGTCGGTGGGGCAGGAAGAGGATGGCGCCGTCGAAGGTGTGGGCGGGGCCCAGCGTCTGGCCGTGCTGGAACAGGAGCGCGGACCGGAGGCGGCGGGACTCCATGGGGGGGTTGAAGTCCACGTGATACTGGAACAGGACCCACTGCGGCCGCGACAGGATGCGGAAGTAGTTGGCCCTCAGCTCGATGGGAGACCCGGAAGTACCTGAGGAGGCCCACCGTGCAGTAGACCGTGAGAGCACTGAGCAATGGGCTCCTCACAGCTAGCCCTGAGTAGCAACTGCTTCTACAGGCTAACTGCAGTTCAGAAAGCAGCAGTACAGTCTTCACACCACAGATCGAATGCTTTCACCATGTACTGCACCCAGGGATGGACCTAAAAATCATTTGTGCGGGGGGTGGGGGGGCTGGGGGCCCCATTCACATGCACACACACACACACACACACTAGGGCCCCCTGGACCAGCTAGTGGCTAGGAAAATGTCCCCCCTTAGCTCTGCCCCCTGCTTGTACCTGACTTGGACTGCTTTACATGTTCCATGGCCTGTCTTGTGTTGATTCCTTCATCGTGAAAATCCCGCCGTCGGCGACCTCGCTCTCCAATAGTCACTTTCTGGAAGCCGGCAGAGATCTCGAGGAGGCCTGAAGAAAATATGTAGAATAAAATTTAATTATCCAATAAAATTCCATTCAACTTCCATCTGAAGGTGTGCTTTAGACGTGCTGAGTAATTTTAAACAACTGAACACAGCCCAACGATCTTAAATTTTATAGTAAAAATGACTGTGCAATGCGGTCCATAAGGATATTCGTTAAATCTCGTGCTTTTACCTTCCGATGCAGCGGCAGAAGGCGCCGTTTTCTGCCTTCCACGGCCCAACATCTCGCCCTCAGCTGGAGGGAGAACTGGCCGCGACGCCTCCTGAGCTGGAGGCTTGAGAATAAATCAATACTTGTAACATAAACCACACTTTTGCACCGCCAAATTTCACTGGAACAACTCTAACCATAACGTTTCCGTAAAGACTACAAATGTATCATCCTAGCAGTACGCATTACAAACGCATCATCCCATGCAGTAATTCCTACTAAAAAAGCCACATTTCCAATTCAAACTAGATGACATGAAGTAAGCCCATGGGCGATGACACAGACATCTCTTTGAGTCGCTATATTTTTCTACAGTGCGTTTCTTTGCCAAGAATGCGCACAGACATCAGCGACGAGTTTTCTAAAAAGATACCCAAAGATGAAAACTAGTACTCACCATGCCTGGGGCTGTCTTGGGCCCGCGAGCTCTCCCCCTCGAGCGCGATCTCGCTCTTCCTCTGTCACTCATTTTGGGGCGCAGACGTTAGGCTGAGTTGAGCGAAGTTGTAGTAGACAGAAGTTATGAAGCGCGAAAGGATCGGTAGTTTCCCTCAGTTCAGCCGTAACGTATTCTGTGCTCTTTCTTGCTTACGAAACAGTAACCTGTGCAAGGGTATCCATGTCTAGCACAAAAGCTATTGCCAGGCGAACCAGAATACGCCCGCTAACCGTCCAGCTGCTCCCACAAACAGCAGGTGTACGTCAGACACTTGATGGTGTGTATTTTGCGTCACACTGTTTGAACTTGCGCTAATGGCTGTTAATTTACGCTCTTAATTGAGTGACTGCTGGGCGCGGTCTGTATTCCACCTGAAACGGGCTGGACTGCCAGTGCGCGTGTTCACATTAGTCCATGAGCTTATTCTGCAGTAAATGCAAATTAAACACATTAGTGCATTTCTCAACGCCACGTATTTGTTGTTTTCCCCACTATTCAGGTTTTAAGTCTTAAAAGAGACATAGGGCAATGCGTAAAATCCAGTGGTGCGACTTTGCAGCGTTTAAACAAATGGGCGTGTAAAAAAGAGACTGACAGATGTCAATCCCATTCAGGGGGCCCTCCACTGCAGTCATAGACAAGGCGTTTCATTAATGATCTATCTACCGACATGGATAATTTACGTCCAAAAGAGCATGTTTTAGTACGTCTTAGTAAGCGCATCAGGAAATCAATTATTTAGGTTCTTTCAGTGATCCAATTATTTTTTCCCCAGAAAGCTGCGCATTCCAGTGTCTGTCCACAAGATGGCAACCGTTAATTCAAAATAGGAGAATTTCTTTGTACATTTATTTGACTGCTTTGTGGTATTCTGTTGCGTTAGGCTTTTCTATTCTTCAATCCACGTTTTTACTGCAGATGTGCAACCGTTGGTCGTCTGCAGGGTCCATTAACCCACGTGAATTCCCCTGAACGACTACATGTATTCTACAAGGTTCTTGGCTTGCGGTATTTTTTATAATTTACTCTGAATATATATTAAAAGAATCCATTAAATTCGTTTCTTACGGAAACATTCAATAGGAAGCCACCACGGGAATATGTAACCTCTATGACCAAATTATCAAATTGCCTGAAGTGGTTTTTGTTAAGAATAAGAAAAGGAGAAAGATGAGGAATTCCAGGGATTTGAAACATAATTGCTCACACGTTTATGGTATTTGGTTTGGTATTCATTCATGACCAAAAAAAGGCCATGCTTCACCTCGACTAGTGGTGCACAACAAGGGCTGCTCTGTTCCAGGATTTTTTCTGCTCTTAATTATTCAATTAGCTCAATCATTTATTCATTTGAATTTTGTATAAACGCCAGCTACCCTTAAGATTTTACTGGGCTTAAGTGTAATAGTGAACCATCGTAGTTTATAGAGATGTCAAAAAATCAGAAAAAAGATAACTGGTTGCAATAAAAACTGGCCTTTCAGGACCGGGGTTGTGTGCCATTGAACTAGACCCGGGCTGCCCAATCCTGTTCCTGGAGATCTAACGTCCTGCAGGTTTTCATTTCAACGTTAATTTGGCACACCTGATTCTACTAATTAGCAGCCCAGTGTGATCTCTAGCTGTTGAATGAGGTGCGCTTTGTTAGGGTTGGAATGAAAACCTGAAGGATGGTAGATCTCCAGGTACAGGGTTGGGCAGCCCTGACATACCCTAAGACACCTAGAAATGGCCACTGACCAAACAGAACCGGGCCTTTGTCCAAAATGTCTTGTCACTTGCTGGTGTTAACAAGACCCTCAAGACCAGCAGTTGAAAAACAACAAAACATAATGTAACAACAAACATAAGGTCAAAGACAAACCACCATATCGTATACCTAATATAGGTATGATTGCCTTTTCAACATAAAAGTCTTTCTCCCAGTACGTAATCCAGCGCTGGTGTACACGGCCAAAAAAGCTTTCTTCTGAACTCATCTGGCTGTGACACCCGGTTCCAAGCAATGTTCCGATGGCATTTAGCAAACTCCCAGACACTTATTTTTATTGATTGTCCTCAATAGAAGTCTTTCTTTCCCGCAAACCATCTGCTTTGCTGTGCGTGGGGGCAAGGTGCAGTCGAGGGATCTACCAGGCAGGCTCGTCGCTGTTCCAGACGGTTTCAACTACTTAATTATCGACAGAAAGTGTTCTTTTGTGTCCTTTTTTTTTTTTTTTTTTTTTTTTACTGTCCATTGATGTTTGAAGGTCAGAAACACTTTGTCTTGTTTCGTATGAGAGTTTTTGCTTTTCCCCTTGGTGATGGCGAACTTAAATACTGTATGTGTGTTGCCTCGTTTTTATATCAAGATTAACCAGGGAGCCCTGGGAGGGTACACTATTCTAAGACTGAAATTAATTTGATAAAGTAGGACGTTAATTTATTTATTTATTTATTTATTCATTTATTTATTTTTGGTATTGTATTAAAGATAATTGTTTGGGGTTTGAATAATTATTATCAATTTTTGAAAAATGTTTTATTAATTTTTTTTTCTCTGAACAACTGTATTAGCATAAAATAGTTTTTTAATTCAAATGTTTTTGCATATAGTATTGCTCGTTGCCTACATATTTGACACTGCTTTCTTAGTTCTTCATTATCTTTATAAGAAAACAACCTGCAAAGAATCAGAGTTGGAAAATCCAGGTTCAGATAGTAAAAAATCCTCCCCAGTATTTAGTTTCAATCACCTGGATTTACTAATTAGGACAATTCCTCAGCCAGGAGGTAGAACCAATAAGTGAAATCAGCTGGCTGGGTGGAAGAAAAACATGGCAGGATTTGTACTTCCTGACACCTGGACTTTCCACCTCTGCAAAGAATAATGCATGTAAGTAAATATATTGGTTAGGCATTGAGGTGTTGAGTACCTGGTGGAAGCACCTCTGGCAGAAATGATTGCTGTGAGTCTTTTTGCACTGTGAGAGCCAGTAACTTTTGTCAAGGCTATCTGGCTTATTGGAAACCAGTAATAGACTATAATATGTCAGTCTTGCTATCGCTTTTCAATTAAACTTTTAATTAGATTCAACTCTGGACTTGGCTTCCCAGGGACACTCGCTCTCTTATTTTTAAATCGTCCAGTGTGGCCCCGCTGTGTGGTCTGATATATATTATATAGAAATTATATATATAAATATAATATTATTTATTATTTATGTATATATATTATTTATTTATATAATAATCATACATATATATATATATATATATATATATATATATATATACATAATTTTTAAAAATCCAGTTGAAGCAGATTTCGAAACTGGGGACTACCAGGGGACTCATTGCAGCCTATGAATGAATTCTAGAAGATTCTCGAAATATGTCAAATACATTGTCCCCTATATTTTGTTTATACGTTCTTAAATATGCAATGGCATCAGATGATATAAGCTTTGTTTGGTGTTATGGCAAGACTTTGCTCTAATATTGTAGTTCGTCAGTACGCTGTGAAACTTAAATGTCAGTCTTTCTACATGAATTGAGTCTTATTTAAAAAAAAATAAAAAATCAATAAAGCATTATAGCTGAACTCAAAAGAGCAAAAGCAACATTAACTTAAAAAGATAAAGACCAGGGAATACTTGGAACAGATTAGAGTCGCTCCACTCAAATGGTTCAAGGTAATCGGTTTTCTCTAACCATTTCAGTAAACCTTACTCTTGGGTTTTGCCGTGCACTTCCCTATGAACCCGACAGACATGACTGGCTGCCTTTGTGCAAAATGGGTACAGACTGATTCAAAATGGCGGACGGCACTTCATTCCTGACCCTCTTCCCCGGCCCCGCAGCATCCCCTGTATGATGTTGCCTACCGCCGATCTTCATCGCCACGATGCCGTTAACTTCCGAATTTGGACAAAACAGTTTATTTCCTTGCATGGCCATCATATCTGTCTGCACTGTCATTTATCTTTTTTTTTTAAATCGCAAATGTACGACTATTTTTCTGCTTCTTTACAGTCTCATGCTCACGCTCAGATGCGAAACTTTATGAGCGCTTCAAAGTCTCCGTTTTATTGTGAGACTTCAGCGTATTAAAAAGTACACCGAGTGAGTCTGAAATTTTATTTTTATCTGTTCTGCGATTTTCCATTCATTTTTTCCCCATAGATGTGTTTTGAAGGTATCTTTTTGCTCTTCACTTTTGTATCACTGAATTTCCAACTGTGGCTTGAAATGCAACATCGGCTAACTAAGGAAACATAAAAAAAGACATATTGCAGTCAGACTGACTGGACTGCTTTGCTTGCATACAAAGACACAAATGTTGTTCCAGACCGTATGTGAAACAGGACAGGACTGTCGTCGCTGAATCATATGCAACTAGGAGCCCTATTTTCAGCAACAATATGAATACCTTTTACTGCATGGCTCTGCCAGGTTAGTGCAGATTGAATACGTCATGCTGTAAATTTACAGCCCCCTCTGTCATGATTGAAAACCCTGACAGAATGAGTCTGCAGGTGCGGTCGCCTTGGCATTTGTTCCCATGCGTTTGTTTGCGGGTCACGTGACTGCACTAATGTTCCTTAACCGTATTCCACTAAATGGCTCGTACATGTCTTCTGTTATGTGAATTATAGCCAGCAGCCATTCCTCCATGCACTCTGCTCCTGCCAAATGGCTGAAGCTAAGCAGGTGTGGGCTTGGTTAGTACTTGGATGGGAGACCACCAGGGAATACTGAGTTGCTGCTGGAAGTGGTGTTGGGTGGGCCAGCAGGGGGCAATCTTCTCTCTGGTTCAAATATGCCCCAATGCAGTGACGGGGACACTGTGCTGTAGGAGATGCCGTCTTTCGGATGAGACGTTAAACCGAGGTCCTGACTCTCTGTGGTCATTAAAGATCCCATGACACTTATCGCTAAGAGTAGGGGGTTCCCCGGTGTCCTGGCCAAATCCCGGATCTGGCTCTCACAAACTTGCCACTAAAATCATCACCAGACTTAATTGGCTAAATAAATGTTCTCTCCCTCTCCACCTTCGCTAATGTGTGGTGAGTGTTCTGGCGCAAATTGGCTGCCGTGCATCACCCAGGTGGGTGCTACACATTGGTGGTGGGTGAGGTGAGTTCCCCTTCACTGTAAAGCACTTTGAGCATTTGTAATAGTGCTATATAAATGTAATTAATCATAATAATAATAATAATGAATTTAGTGTTGGGTACGCCGCAAGGAAAGACTTAATGAGGAATAGAATCAAGCACGACATTTTGTTTATCTAATTTTCAAAAGTTTTATTTATTTACTTACTTACTTTTGTATAGTAACTAGTAAGCTATATGAGGTAAATTAATCTTAAATTCAGCCAGGCTTAATGATCTTGCAGTACTCCCATTAAAATCTTTCCCCACATATTGATTCATCTTTTTACTTTAGCCTACTTCTTTGTGTGAAATCACCTGAAATTCAGTCTCAAACCCTCTTCCACTGTCCTTCCCCTCAGAAAGCACAAAAAGAAGAATGAGATTGACGTCATGTAAAAAGCTTATTTATTGATTTTTTTTAGAGGCACAATGGATGTGATTGCTTGTCAAGTCCTCAAATATCTAAGTTAACCTGGTAGCAGTGTTTGAATCAATGTGTGTAACTATCCCACTGTACAAACCGTTAACAAGTAGACAGCCACGTCTAGTGCTCTAGATATAGGTATCTGTTACGCACAATGTATGTATAAAAATGTAGCAAAGTAGGTGCCACCATACATTGAAGCTTGCAGTTAGCAATGGTTATGGAACTTTCTTTCTTTTTTTAAATGCAGAAAGTATGAAATTAAGAGGTATATGTTATTACTCATTTGTTTCCTAAGTTTGCACTGTTAATTGTGTTACTGTAGTGCTGTATCTCAAACAGAGCTGACAGCGTGGGATCAGAAGGGGCTGTAGAGAACGCTTTGAGGACCTTAGACACTAATATTAGCAGTGACGCATAATAAAGAGAACAGAAGTGTTTTTTCAGGAGAAATCGCCTGGCTTTGGACACGGATGAGAGTGTGAATTACAGCTAAGGCTCTCATATTGGATTTAGGATGTTGCATTTATTAGAAATGCTTATGAATGCATGAGGGTGTCTGAGTCTTTGGAGGAGTTACAGTGAGCCGGGCTTTTGTGTCTGTTGGCCTTTGAGGAGACCGTTGTTATGATGTGAAATATATTACTTATTATTGCCTGATCTGTGTGTGTGTGTGTGTGTGAGTGAGTGAGTGTGTGAGTGTGTGTATGAGTGCACGTGTGTGTGTGTATGTGTGTGTGTGAGTGAGTCCGTGTGAATGTGTGTGTGTGCGTGTGTGCGTGTGTGTATGAGTGTGTGTGTGTGTGTGAGTGAGTATGTGTGTATGTGTGTGAGGGAGAGAGAGTGAGTGAGTGTGTGTGTGTATGTGTGTGAGTGAGTGAGTCTGTGTGTGAGTGTGTGTATGTTGGTGTGAATATGTGTGTGTCTGTGTGTGGGTGTGTATGTGTGTGCGTGTGTGAGTGAGTGAGTGAGTAATTGGCCTCTTCAGCCATTTAAAGACCCACAATAAGGACCCCCCAGGAGAACCATCATACTCAACCTAGAGTGATCGCCGATGGCGATGATGATGTGTGTGTATGAGTGAGTGAGTGAGTGAGTGTGTATGTGTGTGAGTGAGTGTGGGTGTTGTGGTGCCCCGAGGCCCTATTGGGGCTCCACAAGAGAGCACGAGAAGCACCAGGGCGGCCGGGCCTCCCGCCACCGGCGACTGCTGGGACAAGTGGTGAGTGGGCATTACCTCCCGTCTGAAATATTGGAAGGTTTCAGGACCAGGGACAGCAAGCTGCAGACCAGGTGAACTTCCAAGGATCAGCACCATGGACAGGGCTGCAGCAGAGTGCAGGTATGTGGAATTTTCCACTCTGCTGCAGCACACCTGAGACTGCTTCAGTGATTGCCTCACAGAGTATATAAGGAGCAGCACAAAGGACTGAGAGGCTGGCTGGGGCTAGGGAGAGAAATTACGCCTGGCTTCTCTCCTCACCTGTTCCTAGGGCGGTAAGCGGCTAGGAGCCAACGCGCGCGTAGAACTTGTATGATTGCAACTTTCCACCTTTTTTATGACTGGGGGAGTGGTCTCCCCACGCTGAAAAGGACAGAGGGCTGGAGGAAAAGTCCTACAAGGCCGAACGGAGCAAGGAGAGGAGACGGACCTGGAGTGGGCTGACCAGTGCCCCATCACACGCTCCTAACCATTGTTCACTTTGTCTCTCCAGGAGGATCGTACTTACCCTGGAGAGGAAGACTGATACCCCGACCGGGAAGAATTTTATGTTATTTTTGCTTCCCCTTCCCTTTCCCCCTACAATTAATACCATTAAATGCGTTTTCTGTTAACTGATCCTGAGACTCACTGCACTGGTTCTTATACTGCTGTGGCAACTGCAACCTGGGGTGGTGAGGAAGGCCACAGTGTGTGAGTGAGTGAGTGAGTGTGTGTGTGTGTATGTGAGTGTGTGTGTGTGTGCGCGTGTGTATGTGTGTGTGTGTGTGTATGTCTGTGTGTGTGAGTGAGTGTGTGTGTGTGAGTGTGTGTGTGTGCGCGTGTGTATGTGTGTGTGTGTGTGTGTGCGCGTGTGTATGTGTGTGTGTGTGTGTATGTCTGTGTGTGTGTCGGGGGGACGGGGTATTAAACCCTGTCTCTCCTGCAGACATGCACAGCTCTGTATAAATAGGTCAGTGGGTCTTCACCACGGTATCTCCTCTCTTCCCGCCACACTACAGACCCCACCCCCATCTCAGCGTCAGAAGGGAAGATAGATTCAGCCTTGTTTCTGTCCATCTATAGAGAGAAATGCTCATGAGTATTATAGCATTATGTCGGGACAGTGAGGATTAAGAAATATACACTCACCGGCCACATTAGGTACACCTGTTCAACTGCTCGTTAATATATCTAATAAAAATATATAATCAGCCAATCATGTGGCAGCAACTCAATGCATTTAGGCATGTAGACATGGTCAAGATGATCTGCTGAAGTTCAAACCAAGCATCAGAATGGGGAAGAATGGTGATTTAAGTGACTTTGAACGTGGCATGGTTGTCGGTGCCAGACGGGCAGTATTTTAGAAACTGCTGATCTACTGGGATTTTCACGCACAACCATCTCTAGGGTTTACAGAGAATGGTCCGAAAAAGAGAAAATATCCAGTGAGCGGCAGTTCTCTGGGCGAAAATGCCTTGATGATGGCAGAGGTCAGAGGAGAATGGCCAGACTGGTTCGAGCTGATAGAAAGGCAACAGTAACTCAAATAACCACTCAACCGAGGTATGCAGAAGAGCATCTCTGAACGCACAACACCTCGAACCCTGAAGCAGATGGGCTACAGCAGCAGAAGACCACACCGGGTGCCACTCCTGTCATCTAATGAAGTAGCCAGTGAGTGTATGTTTATGTTCAGAATCGCATGATTTTAACAGGCAACACCCTTGTTTAATGTCCGGCACTCACTGAATACTGAACACAAGTGTATCAACAGTTAAAACTTCTCACTTATTCATCATGTAAAATATATTTATTTGATTTAATTAGGTAATTATTATCAAAGATATCAATTATCAATTAAATCAAAATATCAATTAAATCATCTTCATCAAAATGTACAACTCAAAACCAGATTAAAATTAAGAGATTTATTAAGACATGAAATTATTCAATGTCAAGTCTAAAGACACAGATCAACTACCTTACACAACGAATGTTACAGACATGGAGAGGTTACAGTCACAAAAGAAACTAATGAAGGAAAATACCAAACTACAGCTTGTTTCTCCCAAGCCAGTCCCAAGAAAACTGAGGTAAAATTTCAAAAATAAGACAAATATTCCAAAAATCCAGGGATGAAAATGGGCCCAGATGCAAGGAGATACTGCTGCTCATAATAACAGTAGACATGGCCCACATTTACCCTTTTCTGTTTAAAAAATAATAATTCCCTTCCATTCCAAGAATCAAAATTGAGAGGTGATTATGTGTTCGCACATAACTTCGGTGAGGCATGGTCCTGTATGAGTTTGGATATAACATTCCCTCCGCAGTTATTGGCACGCTTAATACAGATGCACAAAGAAGGCCATATAAAATAAACAACTTAAGTAATATATAGATAGATAAACAGATATATAAGAGGTATATTTTATTTGCAATGAAAAAAAGTAAACATTTTGAAGAATTATGTTTTATGCCAATAACATTGCTCGGAGAAACTCTTAAATATATGTGTCAAAAGTATTGGCTCCCCTGTTTTAAATGCTTTTTTATGCACCCTCCCTTTGCAAGGAGGTTGTGCATATGAACGCATTATTTTAATGGATTTTATAATGTAAATATCTACCCTGGAGTTACTTGAAGAGCATTTTCTTGCTTTAGACCATGAACACCAAATGCAATCAATCAATCAATCAAGTTTTATTTGTACAGCGTATTTTACAGCAGTTGTTACAATATGCTTTACAGACAACCCTGGCCTAAACCCCCTCAGGAGCAAGCCTAAGGCAACAGTGGCATGGAAAAACTCCTATGCACCTATATGAGCTATTTTGAAGCCAAGTCATCAGAAACTTTTTTAATTTCTAAATTTATAAAATCAACATTTATTGTACAGTGTGTCTGGGCCAATCAAAAACAATATATATATATATTTTTAAATCCAGAAAGTATACTATTGCTTTAACTGCCATGTATTTCATATGCCTTTATCATAAATCAGTGAAGTGGATAATGCATTTATGATCCTT
The DNA here is from genome assembly GCF_018555375.3 of Anguilla rostrata. Lineage (NCBI taxonomy): Eukaryota > Metazoa > Chordata > Actinopteri > Anguilliformes > Anguillidae > Anguilla > Anguilla rostrata. The sequence continues at coordinate 37,073,181 of NC_057946.1, read as the reverse complement.
TGGATTTGGATATGAAATATAAGCTGACACATAAACTTCTTCATCAGCCACGAGCCTAATGGTAAATGCGATGTGCATCCATGTTATCTATAGGCTAGCACTTGTTCAAAGGCAGTGGGGCTACACTTTAATGTGAATATATGTCATGCAGGCTGGGGAAAAAAAGATTAAGAGAAGATTAAACAATCTGTGAATTTGAATTCCTGACCAGGATTAAGTACTAAATAAGGTCACTGCGCCAACCAGCCTTCAAAATCCAACTCCACACAGAGCATACAGATGGAGGCGGTCTCTGCCCTTTCACCTTAGAAACGTCCTCGCGAATGTCCCTGGAAACGACAAGCGCAACTGGTGGCGCCGTGCTTTGCAAGCGCGACGTTTTCTCAAATAAATAAATAAATCAGCACGATCTGCTGAATGCGAAACGCGTTCTCGTGGTGATGTTCTGATTTTAACACGAGTGCACAGGGCTGCAAGGATCTCTTCAGATGGGTATATTGTAAATTAGGGTGATATGAAGCAAGAAAATACAGACGCCACAGACTTATGTTTTCTCAAGATATAAGTCAGGTTGGACAGCATTTCCAATGCCTGTGAATGACACAGCTGAATTAACTTTGGGCACCAATGTTATTCTGATGTCAGAATATAATGAGAGGGTAGGAGGAATATTGCCAACAGTCAGATCTTGTTTTTGCAAACGTGCTCGCCAGGGGGCGCTGACACATCACTGTGTTTCAACTCGTTAGAGGCAGGCACAGTTTTACTCGGAGTTTTTTAAACCGACTTCCCAACGACGGATATTTTCCTATTAGAATCCGACCACAGCAGACCAGTAACAACGCAAGTTGTAAACTTCTACTAAGCCTACCAAGCTTCTTTTAAAAGTGAAGTGGGTGAGATGAAGGAATGTTCTGGCATACCTCGAATTTTTTTGCGGACTTTTGCCGAAAAATGCTTCACTGTCCCCCACTGGAGACATAATAATAATAATAATAATAATAATAATAATAATAATAATAATAATAATAATAATAATGCACTTTATTCCATGCTTCTCGTTCAAGGCGCCTTTCATAGATATAGTCTCGTGAGAAATCGAACTGAAAAAAGGGTTTATTTGCTATTTTTTTGCAATATGATGCCTGGGAGTAGTCCCATTGGGAAAGCGTTCACATTTATATCAGAGAAGATTCTTTCAATTTTAAATTTAAAATAACGAAGGGATTGTGTTTTAAAATGCTGTTATTTACCTTAAATCCACTCCTATCACCCACACACACACACGCAAACACACTTGCGCGTGCGCCCGCGGATGTTGAGAAACTAGTCCAATGCTATCATTAGACTCTCATGGGTTTAATTTGCTGAAAGCGCATTGCCCCGGGCGAACACGCTACAGACTACAGGCCCCACAGTCAGATGGAGCTAGTTGATGTCTGTGCTGTGAGTGGGGGACGCTACCGCTTCTCGCTCTGCGCGACACTCTCCGCGCGCAGCCGGCGTCTGGCCAATGTAACTGTAAAAAGTTTGATAAAAAGGTTTCTTGATTTTTTCACCTTGTGAACCTTGGCATTTCAAGACGTATATCAGCACGCGTATTTTAGATCTCTACCAGGGACGGATCGGTGTGAGAAAAGGTGATGACTGAAATGAAACTTATTTTTCACGGTTGTCTTTGTTTTCCCGAGAAAGGCTGGACGCAAACTTCTTAGTCACATCGGTGATGAAGTCTCACCACTGGCTCCAAATTTCGCAAGCTGTTTATTAGGCTGTTATAGTCATTTTGACTGTTACCATTGCGGAAACGGCCCAGCTCAGCGCGTACCTTTACCTACAGAGAACTCAGACTTGGTGGTACTTTTGGGGAGCCACAGTCTGAAGCGCAGCACGTGCAATGCGCACGGCGCGTTCTGTCTGCCTTCCAACTCCCCAGCGAACAGAAAATCTAACGGATTGCGAAGCTTGCGTTCGCTGGCGTTTCCCTAGGATGTGTGCGATACTGACAGCGACGATTCTCGCGGTTTTTGTCCAAGGTAAGTTTATTTCAGCTTCGCAGTATCTTGACGTTGGCCTGTTTGACCCCCAATATAGATGGTAGTAGCATCACAGTCCATATGTTGCCTGCCTAATTGACCATTTACATTCTTGTTTTAAGAGCTGAAAACTCCACCCTATGTCATAAGTGTCAATGAAATGAAATGTATGTAATGCACATACGCTTTATACAGCTTATTTAATATTGTATAGCAGTTCATTCACATAAATTAATAATTTAGAACACATATTATCACGGTGTGCTGTGGCATGGTACACGTCACTTCAAATTCCCATGTACGTTCCCCAGAGATGGTGGACAGGACTCAAGTGAGGTTGAAAAAAAATCTAAATAGGCAAATAGAGTATTTAGGATTTTTCAACAACCCGTTTGCCAGTTTTATTTGAACGGTTTCGTAATATTTCGTGGAACATTTTTCAAATCACAAAGAGAGGTTTATTTACACGGGAGTAATCAATTAATTTCCCCTTTAATGTAAATACGTATTTGTTTAGCGGTGTTTTACGTAGAAGATTTAAACCAGGCTGAGTAGCACTGCCAATGAAAGATTCGATACTGAAAACGCAGATAGTTAAACTATTAAAACATTTATCAAAACTAAAATGGCGAGTTGCAGTCTATCCATATTTAATGATAACATGGTCAAATAATATGCACTGATTCTCACGTGCCTCTGAAAGCTTGCTCCGGCATTTTAATGGGAACGGCCTCGTTTCATTGATTTTGGGCTTTAACCATTAACCTACTTCACCAAGCATTTCACACGTCACGGATTTCACTTTCGATTGGACACATTTTTTAGGCTAGTAGTTCAAGAATTTTTCTGTCAATAATGAGGCAATGATCTGTGTATTAAGGGGATTGTGCGTCTATTGTGTTTGTGTTACGTTTGTTTTGGAGAGAAAAATGTTGAAAATGAAGCAACTGATGGCGAGTTCTGGCTTCGAACAGTGTTCCGTCTGCCCTCGTTTTCCAAAGGAGAAAGTAACGTAGATGATTTTTTAGCACGCTATATCTGATTAATGAGATAATAGCAACTATTTTCAAAAGATTGGCATGACCACGCACGCAGTAGTGCCATTTTTGTAAACACTAGCCTATTAGGCTATAAACCTCAGTGTTTCAGTTCCCACAAGCAAAAGTTGCTTGGCTGTGTTGCATGTGTTGAGTGACAGGATACACAAGAAGCCAATACCTGCAAGACCTTTAAAGCCATTTTAGAAAAGGCCTATTCTCTTTGAAAAGTGATAGAGGCTGTATCATATCCGATTTATTCACCTTCAGCACTCAGAAAACATTTGGATTCACAGCAGAGCCCCCCCCCCTCCCCTCCCAGAAGCAGACCTTGGGTGGCAGTGGCAAGGGAGAACCTGGAACTAAAAAGATGAAACCAGGAGAAGAGGGGCTAATCCTGGTCTGGTTGCCTCACAGATTAGCGAGTTTGTTGTCTGTTTTCAGATTGGTCAGTCTGTGCTGCCAATCAAAGGGTACGTTTGAATGAGGCCTCAGGACCACTGATCGCAGCTGAGCTTCAGTGACATTTGCTGCAGAACTGATCAAGATGTGTGGAAGTCTTAATATGGGCCATTTGGTTATTTATAAAGTCAGAAATTGGGTTAGTGGTCCATTTATTCAACAGTAGAGGATTTGATGGAAGAGTCTGACATCTTTTAAAGCTCAGTGTGGTGCCCTCCCCCATGCCCTTTAAAACAAAAAAAGATGTTAATGTACATATGGATATATTCATTTATTTTCTTTGTCTGTTGTTGGCCCTTCTTTTGAAAATTGTAGAAACGTATCCCTGTTCACAGCCACCGTAAATGGGCTTTTAATGAGCCCGAGGTACCAGCCCCGGGAGAAGATGTCAGTGCTAACCTTTCATTGGCAGGATCGCGCTTACCGCCTAGCGCACTTGGAGCGGCGAGATCGTTCACCTCTACTGTACGGGAAAGGTTAAACGCCTCCTCCGGTCGAACGTATCCGACACGCAGCCCGCCGGGTCTCTGAACAGCTGGCGAGAGGACCTGCCACGTTTCTGCCTTTCAATCAGCAGAAAAGCGGCGCCGCGGCGTCGGCAGCGAAGAGGTTACGCGCGCCGACACACGGCTTTTATCTCTTAAGCCTCCGTACGTGTGCGCACCTGAGGCCTGTTCATGTCAGTTGTACGCTCTCCCCGAATCCAGTGAAATTTGAAAGGCATTTCCCTGAAGAGTGTAGAAAAATGTGGAGGTAAAGCCAACTGAGAAGGATCATAGTTAATGTCCATCTCTGTCCATGTGCACGTGCGATTCGCTGTTTCTTTGAGCGAATGCCTGCCTTCTGCTGAGTGCATTCTTTCTAGTTTTGTGCTTCAGTTTAATGAACTGGGTCAACATGTATATAAAGCTGGTTATTACACGGCTTTGTTATGTGCTCACTTCTGGTTAGCCACTTAAGGCATTCTGCGGTCAACTATTTCTGTATAATGACCACTGCTATGGGTAACGGACTTTGCTGTGGTTCAGAGAAGGTTAGATGCATTATTCCACCTGCATGGGTGCAGGTTAGCTGCATTATTCTGTGTGCATGGGTGCAGATTAGCTGCATTATTCCATCTGCATGGGTGCAGGTTTGATGAATTATTCCGTGTGCATGGGTGCAGGTTAGATTCATTATTCCGTGTGCATGGGTAACGGTTAGATTCATTATTCTGTGTGCATGGGTGCAGGTCAGCTGCATTATTCCCTCTGCATGGGTGCAGGGTAGATGCATTATTCTGTGTGCATGGGTGCAGGTTAGCTGCATTATTCTGTGTGCATGGGTGCAGGTTAGCTGCATTATTCCATCTGCATGGGTGCAGGGTAGATGCATTATTCTGTGTGCATGGGTGCAGGTGGCAGAGCCGTAATGTAAGAAGCACTATTGTTGATTCCAAAATGGATAAAAGATGTTTTTTTTTTAAAATGGCAGCTGCAGTTCCAGCTGCAGTTTGTATTTCTTGGCAATGAATTCTAGAATTTACATATAAATTGGTCTGAAAATGAAGTTTTTTTATTCTTTATGTTCAATCCACCAGAGAACTTTTTTTTTTAGACAACAAAGCTTTTCTCAAGTTGACATTGATTTTCCAGAAGGAATTGTTTTTCATCCTTTTTCTTTCAAGAACTACAAATCCATTGAGGTAGCAGAGAACTACAGATCCCTTGAGATATCACAGCTCATCACAAAGCCAGTTTATATGACACATGTAGCAGGGCTCCCTAAATGCTTAAGAGCTGAAATACTGCCCCGAGAAACCACTATACAGACGACGCACCACTTGCTCTATTCAGAATTGATTTCTCAACAGAGGTCATTTTGGGATGTGATGGTCACCCGGGGATTTCAGTTCTGACACGCCTGTGGGGCAAAACTGCTGTGCTATTTCTTCTGAATGTGTGTGCTCATCTAAACTCAGGTAGCAGGACGGAAGAGAGCATGGCAAACGGATAATGCTAATCGTTATTATTTTACATTGTGCAGTTAGCAGTCACACTTTCGGATTTATTTACGGCTATATGAACATGCGGTCCATTCTGAATTGTTTTTTACAGAGTTTAGGAGCACTTTTGAGATAATGTCAAACCCTTTTCTTTTTTTTACTTAGAATAAAATTCACACTGGAAAAAGTAAAAACAAATAAAATCTCTCATTTATCTATTGGAAATCCTCTAGTCACAAAACAGCTCCTGTTTCAAAGGCACGGTGAGTCTTTGTGACCTTGACGAAGCCAAACTGCTTGTGAATAAAAAAAAGTGTGAAAAAATAATGGGAAAAAATAAATAAATAGTGTAATCCAGGGCAAGCCACAACGTAGGGCCATTACGACCCAAGCCAAACTAATACACTGTTTGAGTGAGAAAGTCTGGTGTTCTGCTGATCTTGTTTTAAAGTTTACTGAATTTTAAATTAGTCAGGCTCTTCTGCTCCGCACCCTGCTTTCAGGGCAGGAACAGTCACGGCACTGCTCTTCATTCAGTACCTGAGAGCAGCTGTTCCCGCGCTGTTCTGTTTTGTGTTCCTTTGGTTAGCTGATCTGCTGCTGTTAATCTTTTAAAGATCTGACTGTTAAACATGCTGTTTCTTTTCCAGATGATATAGCCGGACTCGCTCCCCTAATGAATTATAAATTGGCGTAACTGTGGAGCCAAACTCTCAACAGAATGCTAAAAAATGTGCACTACGGCACCCAGAAGAGCCAGTAATGACTTTGATGTTCCGTGCAAGCGCCCTGTTCTGTAAAAGGGATATTAATGGCGGTCCGCTCGCATTTCGAAGCTCCTAGCATCATATTCAGTGATATGGAGCATCTTACAGCGTATTAGCAACAGAGAGGCTAAGATACAGTAGTGCTGGAGTCTTCCTGTGGAATGTTAACTAGCATTTGGTATTAGTGGACTAATGTATACTTTTCCCAAATGTACAGTCAACACGTTTTTCAATCCCTATCTCTAATGAAGGTCCTGAGGGATTCAAAACAATGCTCACATTTTTGGTAACGATAAGAGCTAGTGAAATCTGTCATGTCCTCAACTTTTATATAGCGCAGACTGATAAGCATTGAAATGTGAGATGTACATATTTTCTGTCAAAGTGAGCCTATAATCTAATTGTCAGAAATGCTTTTCTATTACACTTATTTATTGTCCTACTTTATCTTGCTCTAATACATTTTATGTTAAAACTAGTGATGTTAGATTGTAGCAAAGCCAGCACTGTTAGATTATAGCAAGAGTAGCTCTGTTTAAGTGAAATCAGCACTGTTTTCTTATAAAATATTAGCTGTTAGACCAGTGGCTTTAAACTGAAACCCTGTGTATGCTGGTGTTCGTTCCAACCACAATTACAATCCCAGAATTTTAACAAGCTGTTAACGTTTTTTAATTGTGCTTTTCATGGTTGGAGGGAATATTTACCCTCTTCAGCCACATTATTTTAGAAATCGCTATGCCTGCCATGAAGAATGAATATCTCGTATTTGAATTGCTCTATATAGCATTACATAAAGAGAGGCAAAAAATATGACCAATGACATTAAAGACTGAGGTGAATCAACAGGTTCCTAACTGGTGAAAGTGTGGACACATGGCCACTAAAACTATCCATTTGCTAGATAATAAAGAATTCAGAGACAATGAAAATGATAATGAGCCAAACCTGCATTGTGGCAACTTAACACAATTTTTTCTAACAGATCAAATTAAAGACTGAATCAATAGGCACATAACTGCTTTGTATGAGCCAAGCCTGTATTGTTAGCAGAATGCAGGTTTGGCTTGCTATCATTTAAATTGCAATATAACAGTGCAGATATGGGACTTTTATTATTTATGGCACGCATAGCTATTTCTGACATAATGTGGCTTCGGAGGGTAAATAATCCCTTAGATCGTGAAAAGTGTCATCAAGAAAAATTAAGAGCGTGTTAAAAATGCTGGGATTGCAGTTGGGGTTGGATTGAAAACCAGCAAACACAGGGGGGGTCACAGGACGGAGTTTGACAGCCATGGTGCACGACAGGGATGGACAATTCCGGTCTCGGAGGGCCGGTGTGTGTGCAGGTTCTTGTTTCCACCAGTTATCCTGGCTAAATGAGCTAACTGGCTATACACACCAACACTGGTTCACTCAGGTTAGATCACAGTAAAACAGTTCGTATAGGGACACGAGAACAGTCTTCGGTTGTCATTCATGCGTTTATCGGAAAATCTAGCTAAAATGTCATACGGCGTAAATGTTAGCGCTAATTAAGTAATTAACGCCAGAAGTTGGCACAGAAACCAGAAACAGACACGGCTCTCCCTCTCTCTCTCCTGATTGGTGCAGGGCTGGCTCTGGTGTAAGACCATCCTTGTTGGGTTATATTACAGGTGAAACTCTCTCTCTCCTGATTGGTGCAGGGCTGGCTCTGGTGTAAGACCATCCTTGTTGGGTTATATTACAGGTGAAACTCTCTCTCTCCTGATTGGTGCAGGGCTGGCTCTGGTGTAAGACCATCCTTGTTGGGTTATATTACAGGTGAAACTCTCTCTCCTGATTGGTGCAGGGCTGGCTCTGGTGTAAGACCATCCTTGTTGGGTTATATTACAGGTGATACTCTCTCTCTCCTGATTGGTGCAGGGCTGGACGGTGCGGAGCGTGGGGAGGGGGTGAAGGCGCTGCCCCTGCCGGTGAGCTTCAGGGTGCTGAACGCCGAGGCGCTCTTCCTGAAGGAGGCCAGCGGGGACCTGCTGCCCAACTCCAGCCTGGCGAGCCACACCCAGGCCCTGGTGCTGCTGCGCGCCGGCCAGAACCCCGCCATCACCGCCGGCTACGGGCCGCTGAGCGCCCAGGCCCCCGCGCCCCCGGGCCTGGTCCAGGGGCCCGCCCCCGGCCGGAGGCTCCGCCCCTTCGTCCTGGCCCGCCGCGTGCTCTCGTCCTCGCCCAAAGTGCGGGTGCTGTTTCACGCGGCGGGGGGGCGGGACGTGGAGGGCGGGGCCGGGGGCGGGGCCGCGGAGGGGGAGGAGGAGCAGGCGTGCGTGACGGTGTACGGCTTCTCGGAGACGCAGGAGGCGCGGGGCGCATGCACGCTGGCGGGCGATTCGGGGTTCTGCGTGGCCGAGCTGGAGCCCCCCCTTGCCTGGTTCCGCCCCCCGGGCGGGGCCTCCAGCCGTGAGAGGCAGGACCAGAAGGAGGCCGCGGTCGGCGCCGGGACCCTGGAGCTGTACTACCGCCCCCGGCCCCTGGGCCCCAAAGGCCGCTGTGTCCCTGAGGACAGCCGGGGGGGCGGGGCCGAGGGAGGCCACGCCCCCACGGCCACGCCCATGAGGAGGATCGGCAGTGTGCGCCTCCACAAGGTCCCTCCGGGAACCGCCCCCCTCTCCCGCCTCCGGCTAGGGGGCGGAGTCGTGGTCCAGACCTCCTCCAATCCGGTGAAGAGCACGGAAGTGGCCACCTTCATCGTCTGTGTGAGCAGCGCCTCTCCTCTGTCCCGTTTCACCCTCAGGTAATGCGGCCTCTCCCCATGCCAGTCATCCCTGAAGTTCTGGGCAGGGGTGGGTACAGCCTGTACTCATGCCAGTCACCCCTGAAGTCCAGGGCAGGGGTGGGCTACTCTGGTCCCAACGGGGCCGGTGTGTGTGCAGGTTCTTGTTTCCACCAGTTACCCTGGCTAAATGAGCTAGCTGGCTGTGTTCACCAACACTGGTTCACTCATAGATTATATCACAGTAAAGCGTTTTATATAGGGACACAAGAACAGTGTTCGGCTGTCATTCATGCATTTGTCAAGAAATGCAGCTAAAATGTCAGATGGCATTGGGGCTAATTAGGCAATACAGGCCAGAAGTTGGCATGAAAACTAGAAGCAGACCACCGTTGCCCACCTCTGGTCCAGGGGATTTATTTTCACATATAAAAGGGAAGCGTTGTGCTGAGCGTAGGGCCGTTAAGCCAAAGGGCATTTCCCAGGGAAGGGGATTTTTCTAGAACATTTATAAATAAGAACCTTAAGAGCTATTGGCCTGGTGTGCGCTAATCGAACACATTTCTGGGATTCATTTGCAAACTTGTTGACTTTTTCCGGGAAATATAAATTGCATTTCGAGGCCGAATTTAGTAATGCATGTCAGATCCCATTTATGTAGTGACCTAAATGTTCCTTCTTTTCGAGTTACCCTGGGTTACCTTGTACAAAAAGGCATGCACTGTGGCATGTGAAGCTTTGCTTGAATCTCATGACGCTGGGAAGGTGCACGCGAAGCGCATTTACCTGCAAAAATCAGCTTGTTTCCTGCCGTGATAAATCAGGCTGTCGGCTTTCATTAGCGCCCACCCACTGGTGCGTCTTTCTTTCTTTATCGAAAATCGTTCGCAAGCGATGTGGGATTTATCGATGTTCCCGTTCGTCAGTCTGTCCGTAGGATCTGAACAGATTTCACCAGAGAAAAGACACAATTGCAAAGCTTGTTATCTGCGTTTGTTTTTATGTTATTACACAAATTCTTTTATTATTTTAATTAAAAAGAGTAGCAGATGTATTTGAATAAATCAACTGAATATTATAATTGTTCAAATATTATATAGAAATCACTGTTTGATTCAACATAATGGTGATGCTTTGAGAAATCCTGATTAATCTAATGATAATTTCAATTGAATATAAATTATGGATTATTAAGTATGAATTATATAAATGATGCATAATTATGAATTATTAATTGTATAAACAAAGTTTGCTATAAATAGGGCACAGAAGTCATAGCACAGGCCTTCCTTGCTACGATTTCGCTTTATTAGAAGATTTGACGCATTTGAACTTTGGAGAGATCGCATCTTCAAAGACTGGGCCGATTTGCCTGCTGAGGATGACGAAAGGCCAACGAGTCGTTTCCGACGGCCCAGACGCCTCACGGGTCTGTGCAGCACCCTCGAGGGTGCTCCACGCCATTCCCCTCCAATTCCAGCACATTTCGGTTCTCGGCTTCTTGGCAACCGGCACCTTCCAGTCCTCCCCCCCCCCACGAGCCTCATGCTGACCGTTGTGCTAAACGTGCCTCTGGTTTCATGTCCAGCCATTTTACTTTTACCTGCTGCGTAGTGCCCCAAACTAGAGACACAGTTTACAACAGCAGCTCTGTCCTGCCAGGATTCAGTCTTCCCCTGCCTCAATATTCCACTGCTTACAGCACTGAAGATATTTAAAAAAAAAAAAAAAAATGAAAATATGTTTTTAATTGTACTTCCATTAAAAGTGCTTCACTCTCCACTTCAGATAAGTTTTTTTTTTCTCAGCCATCTCTTCTTCCAAGCTCCTTATATGGTATTTTAGGGGCATCGATTTGTGCTAATCACAAGTGCTGTGAACACGCTTTTCATTTACGATAGATTTGTATTTATCAACATAAATGCGCGGATATGAAAAAATAGCAGGTTCTACGCGTTTTTTTAATCAATCCACAGGAAGTTGGCAGTTTGTTTGCAATTACGCATAAGTTTACACACCATTTTATGAAGGTATTGATAAATGAGGCCCGCTGTTCATACATTTTGCTGTAATTTAATACTGACTGTATTTAAATAGTTTATATTCACATTGAAAAAGGTAATAATGAAATATGAATTATAATGGCGGTGTCCGGTTTTGTCTTTATAAAAAGCCAAAGGCTTCATTTCCTTTCCCAGAGGGGTGATGGAGAGTCCTGGGTCTCCAGACTGACTCCTCTCTATTTTGTAAATCATTTCAGAATCAGTTACAAATCATGATGACTGATCAGACTGCTTAGCCTGAAATCCAGGTTAAAAATATAAGAGTAGAGCTGCAGAGTGGCTCATCATGTTAAGCTTGGAACCAGCAGGCCTCTGAGATGCACACACCCAGATTTAAGCTACAGTGGTCCAGGAGCAGGGATTATGCAGCGACAAGCTGTAGGAATGGCCAGCGAATGAGTGGGCGGATCCGGTTCGATCTTCGCTCTCGTCCCCCGGCTCCCGTGTTGCGCGAATCGGGACATGTTTTCGTGTTTTGTTTGGACACGTGGAAGAAGATAATATTTCCTCCTTTGAACGATAATTAAAGGAGCCGTGTCAATGCCTCGGTACATTAACACACGCACACACAGTTACTGTGTCTCTCCGGGAGTAATGGGCTGCATTTATAAACTCAACTCAGTTCCTCCGTGAACTCACCGCTCTCTCTCAAAAACACATAAATCGTAGCTAATCCAGAAAACTCAATAGCCGCATGTTTATCACTGTTAGCGCACAGTAAATGAAACTGGTGGAAGTTTAACAAGGGCAGACAGGCACTTAAACCCCGGGAACGAGCTTTATAAATGTGGCCGTGTGCATCGCCAGGCTTGGGTGAGCACTCGTCGGTTTTCAGCGGGAAGGCTTTTGCTTTATTTCACCGGAGCTTGGGCTGCGGCAGTACCTTTCAGCCCTCGTGAAGCAATGCTTTTAACGAAGGGGCAAGCCTGCGCTAACGAAGCTGTTCTGCATAATTATTTAAGGGAGGGGGTGTCGCAAGGCAATTTATTTACAAACAAGATAGAGTGGTACTGAGACCGCGTATTATCTATTTTTTTTTGGATGAAACATTTACTTCTATGCTGCCCAGAGCCAGTTGCAGAAAGATGACCCCATTAGGTAGCACAGCTGATCTTATACAGCCCCAAAGTTCACCGCACCTGGGAAAATTCCAATCAATGTTACCTGCAGGACACACCGTGCAGACGAATCCAGGTCAGCTCATGAAAACAGCGACTAAAGCTTACTGTGTCGAAGCTTTGTAAATTAAATTAAAATAGCTGAAAAATACTACAACCGATTTTTCAACATGTGCAAGGTCCTTTCTCACTACATCTGTCTACTCCTGTAGAAGAGGTTAATAATTCGGAAGTCCATAATTCTGTTTTGGGGAGCATCAGAGGTCTGGAGTTTTGTTTTGGGGAGCATCAGAGGTCTAGAATTTTGTTTTGGGGAGCATCAGAGGTCTGGAGTTCGGTTTTGGGGGTGTGTCAGAGTTCTGTTTTGGGGAGCTGGGCAGATGGGGTTGATGGTCAGTGTGCTTCCTTATCTCCCAGGTTGTGTTGGTAAATTGGATATGTATGTTATAGTATGAACCCTATGACCTTTTGTGCTGTTGTTCTATTTGAATTCTGAATGTGCTTGTGTGCGTGTGTGTGTGTGTGTGTGTGTGTGTGTGTGCTTGTGTCTGAGTGTGTATGTGTTCTGTTTTTTTATATGGAATGCCAGCACAGTCATTTAATATTGATGGAGGTTTTCCTGCTGACACGACTGCAGTTAATACACATTTTTTTTGTAATCACTGAGGTCAACTCCATCTTGTTGCTTTCAAGGGCACCTAGGCTGACTGTGTGAGACTGCCTCAGTATTTACGCTCAAATTGTATCCCACAGTATGCCACGAACCCTGCCCACAACACCAATCTCCCTGGCAACGTGAAGTTCCTCCCTCATTGAGCCGAAAAGACCCGGTGTTCATCCAACCAAAAACTTTCCCTGCCATTATTTGCCTCTCTTTTCTTTTTTTTATCCCTCAGCGCAGAGCGCTCTGTGACCTTTAAAGAGCAGCTCGTGCAACAGATGGCACCATCTGGCTGTGCGTGTGTGTGGACGCTGTGCATAACCTACATACCGACACACTGAGATCACACATCGACCGCACATTGACATCACATCGACATCATACGCTGACATACTGACGTCATAATACTGAAACAGCGAGGTCACAAATTAACACTGGGATCCTACACTGCCACGCTGACATCACGCAACGTCGTTTGCTGACACTCTGACATCATATACTGACACAGTGAGATCATGAACTGACACCTAGATCATATACACCCATACATATGACCCTAATACACTGAGAACACACTGACACAGTGAGGTTGCATGTTGACACACATACTAATGCGCCCGATGTGACTTCCATGTCCATTATGGTAAATGACACAAAGCGTAAATGCTAAGAGCGGCTGCAAGCTCCAGAGCAGCACTGACGCAGCTACAAGCTCCTCAGCAACGCTATCTGGTGCAGTCGTGCATATCTTCCCGTTCTTCACAGCTGAAAATGTTAGTATTTCTCCATTAAGTGGGGGAGGGTTCGATTTATTTTTTCTGGTGTTTGGGGGCGGGGGGACGTGCTTGGCGTGTCTTGCACCGGCACACATCAAAATCCAAGCAATCCCTTCTGAGAAAAAAAACAAAACAAATGCACACAAACAAACAAAAACCGGGGCCCAATGTGTCTTTCGACATAGTGCTAAGAAACGTGCGGATTTAGGAAAGAGCAGAGCTGCAGATGAATAGCCTTCCAACCCCATGGCTAACGGGTCTGTTTATTGGATTTTCTTAAATACAGAAATGGGCTCCGGAGAAAATTACAATAACCCACATCATCCTTCAAATCCCCCCCCCCCCCCCCCCCCCCCGTCCCCGCCCCCCTTCCAAAAGCAGATTAGATTCAGCGGCAGCATTCTTTTGCGGTGTCCTTAAATGTCCTGCCGTCTGAAGCAAAGGTCTATAAATCACGAATAGATTTAGTGAAAAAAAAAGAAAAGAAATGCTATTCTGCAAAATTAGTACTGAGCGGGGAGATTTGCATTTGACACTGTTGTAAATCGCATGCTTTAACGGGTAAAGATCATCCATTTAGCCGCGCGCAAACACGTTTTTCGTTGTTTCTCTAATTGATTTAGACGGAAGATAAGTGCGTCGCAGCGTCTCAAGGAGGGAAAATAAAACGCGGTCTCAAGAAAGATGAGTCATGTGCTCTAATTCACCACTGGGAAATCTTAGATGCTCATTTGGTTCTATGAAGAGATTGTTCCCTGAACAGTCTGGCACCTATCGTCAACCAGGAAGCCAGACAGATTTATGTTTTTGGAACGCTGCTTAAAATTTCCTGGAATGTAACAGGAACCAACAATTTGCAGTCAGTTGTTGAAATAGTGGCACATTTTCAATGCAACAAACCTTTAAAGATCTGACTACTACAGTTACTTAATATCTAAAACATAAATGTGTAACTGAACTAATAAACAACTAGCTTATTACAGCAACAATATTAGAAGTTTCCCTTTGTAATTAAGTAGTAACTCCTCAACCTTCGTGATTCCGTTGGGCAATAGAAAACTTCTTGTTATAAAGGGTTAATCCTGCCAGTGTTCTGCAGAAATGTTTGCAGAAAGGTTCGTTAGCGTAATCTGTTAGCGCTGACGCATGGCAGCTGCTCAGCTCTGTACAGTAACCAGTGTTTTACTGCCTCTGTGTGGCACATGCTGCCGTACTGTCTCTGTGTCCTCTGGGAATCCTACTGCTTTGCGTGCAGCAAATATGCTGTGTATTTTCAACAGGAAAAATGATACTGTAAGACTTGGTGATGAAGCAATTTCCCATTCTGTGATCACTAAAGTACTACTACTAATACTGTGTGTGTGTGTGTGTGTGTTTATGTATCTGTGTGTGTGTGTGTGTTTATGTATCTGTGTGTGTGTGTGTGTGTGTCTGTTTATGTATCTTTCTGTGTGTGTGTGTGTGTCTGTTTATGTATCTGTGTGTGTGTGTGCGCTTATGTATCTTTGTGTGTGTGTGGATGGGGTTGGGGGTGTTTTATCATGTCACTAGTCTAGCAAGATGTCCAGATGTCTTTACAAAGAAACCACCAGAAATAGACTTGTAGAGATGGCTGGCCTGGATGACAGACACATGGAAGTCTGCCAGCTGGCAACCAGTAATCAAGTGTCCTTTTCACAAATAGCATGCTAATGTGAGCTCATAGCATGCTAATGTGGGCTAATGGCATGGTAATTTGCTGATATATTGGTGAGCCACTCAGCAAATTTCTGGAATTAAAAAAATGGAGCTAGAATAGCTGAGGTTCGGGGGAGGGACCGCACCTCAAACTCTCCCCTTCCGCTAATTCCCTATAAGACACCTTCTTGCCCACCGCACCTCTTCCTTCATTCTCATTTACGGGCCCCACCCTTCTGCTCCTCTCTCTCAGGGTCTCTCCGTTTTTATCCATCTCCCAGGAGCTCTGTTGAATCCTTTGCCAAAGTCTTCCCCACTCCTCAGTCTCACCACCCATGCTACTATTTATTACTTTCACTTGTGAACCCCAGCTCAATAAACACACTGCTTGTGTTCATTTGATGGTGTGGTGGTCCTTGAATCTGGAGTCAGACAAAAAGCTCATGAATCTGGAGTCAGACAAAAAAGCTCATGAATCTGGAGTCAGACAAAAAAGTGTGGAAGTGATTTCAGGAGTTTATTTTCAGACCTGTGCTCCATCTTGTGTTCAGAGTTCACTCAGTGAGATGTAGAAGGAATGGCAGGGTGTCTGACAGTAAAGTTGAATATTTGGTGCAGGCGGCTTGGTAGTGCAGTGGATAGCATCCCAGCCAGGGCCTTTCTAGTAGTATGAAGGAACTGGGCTTGTAGCCTGAAGGTCATAGGTTCAAGTCCTGGGTAAGACACTGCCATTGTACCCTCGAGCAAGGTAATTAACAAGCATTGTTTTTTAGTATATATACAGCTGTATACATTTAAATGCAAAAAAAGAAAGTTAAGTTGGCTAAATGCCCGTGATGTAGTGTGCTTTCTGTGTGGAGTTTCCGTGTTCTTCCTGTGTCCGTTTCCTCTGGGTACTCCGGTTTCCTCCCACACGCAGGTCAGGCTAATTGGATATTCTAAATTTCCCGTTGGAATGTTGACTGCTTGCACTACGAAAGAGTTCAAGTTAAAAACGACTCTGAATAATATTTACGCTGTATGGAAGTGATATTATAACTCCCACAGTAGTTCAGTTTCAGCTCTTGGAGAGAGTTAAAAGATCAACTGGCAGAAGATAGTTATTTTAACGCTGGGCTATGAACCTTTAGACCAGAGCACTATATGCTATATGTGCACGACGTCTAAGAGTATATTTCTTTTTGCTTTATTAGAACAACAGATTAGTTGCTACTGGACAACAAACATTCACTATGTTCTATCAGACATTTTACATTAGTATTTTTTTCCAACAAACAAGCAAAAATACATGACTGAGGACACTTGACATTTGTATAAGCAACGTTTAGTGCGGTTACGCAATTTTCCTTAAATTTAGTTCTGTCTGAGATAAACAGATATGCCGCCCCCGCACAACCAATATCAAGTCGGTATATTTGGACACTGAATTCATAATGGCTGTGTGGTACGGCGATTATGGGATGTAGAGTCGTGTAGGTTGCAGTGCCACTCAAGGCAGTTCCCCAGCCACGACGGGGCAATCTGTGTGTGTTGCGTAGTGTGGCCATGGGGGAACGCTCGAACAGTGCATTATTCATTGTATGATTTTTTTCATCATAAAATATTTCATCTGGTTGATTCCCCTGTGATCAGTTAGCGTGTTCCCTGCTCCATACATGTATTTTTTTGTGGTGTTTCGGTTTTAAAGGCACTGAGGGAAACCGTTTCATGGAAAGACGTGGCCCCCCCCGCTCCAGCGCTGGCTCAGAAGCGCCGTTTGCTCTGGGCTTCCTTCCTTTGGTGTCTCTCCAAAGCGGCGCCCGGAGGCTGCCGTCGGCGGCGAGCTCCGCGAAGCGCGTTTAGCTCGCGCGCGGGTTTCGGGCTCCGAGGTGCGCCGCCAGCGAGCGCGGCCGCCCGGCGAGGCTGTCGGGCCTCCCGCGGCGCCGCCGGCGCTACCCGTGCGCCCGCCGCGGCGCCTCCGGGAGCCAGACGCGCTGCGGGCGGGCGGGCGGTCCTGCGCCAGGCCGCCCCCGCGCCGAGTTAAAACGGAGCCGCGGAACGCTCGCCGAACGATCGCCCCGTCCGCTAACGCTAGCTCCCCGCCGAGCCGCGACCCGGGAACCCCGCGCGCTCCTCTCTTCTGTCCGCTTCTGCCCAGGGGGGGGAGGGGGGGGGGGTGCTTCCCCCGTCGATAGATACCGATCCGCCGCACTCCGGGTGACTAATCAATCTCACGCCCCGAGCGATTAGCTCCCAGCAGGAACGCCGCCGGCTTTCCGTTTAACGTGACGTTTCATTTCCCCCGCGTGGAAAGCCGATTAAAACGAGCCGAGCGGGATCCTACGCAAAAGACTAACGCCTGTGAAAAGCCGTCTGATTGGTCCAGGCGATTGAACGCCGCGTCCCGCAGTAAATTAGCCTGTCTGGTCTGAGTTGTGCTTCATGGTATTGACATCACAGGTGATGTATGGAGATTTATTGCTTTCGGTGTGTGTGTGCGTGCGTTTTCCTGCGCGTGTGGGTGTGCGACAGGTCTATCTGCAGGGGCTGGTCGTGCTTAAAGTGTGTTTGTGTGTGTGTGTGTTGTGTGTGTGTGACAGGTCTGTCTGCAGGGGCTGGTCATGCTTAGAGCGTGTTTGTGTGTGTTTTTTCACAGAGCAACGGTGAAGAAGGGTCTGTCCTTCAGCACTGCGAGGCCCAGAAACCCCCACCTGTGGGACACCACCCTCGAACCCGGGACCGGCGCTCAGCTGGGCACCATCTCCATTATATGTCAGAGGAAGTCCCCAGTGCCCGGGAAAAGGCAAGTCAGCGCGCAAATGTGTGTGTGTGTGTGTGTGTAGGTGGATGAGTGTCTGTGTGCACGCGCATGTGTGTGTGCATGTGTTTGTGTGTGTGTGTGTGTGTGTGTGTGGGTGACTGTTTGTGTGTGTCTGTGTGTGTGTGTGTGTGTGTGTGTGTGTGTGTGTGTGTGTGACTGTCTGTGTGTGAGCTATAGTGTGTGTGTGTGTGTCTGTGTGTGTCTGTGGGTGACTGTCTGTGTGTGTGTGTGTGTGTTGTTTGTGTGTGTGTGTGTGTGGGTGACTGTGTGTTGTTTGTGTGTGTGTGGGTGACTGTTTGTTTGTGTCTGTGTGTGTGTGGGTGACTGTCTGTGTGTGTGTGTGTGTGGGTGACTGTGTGTTGTTTGTGTGTGTGTGGGATCAAGTGTTGCAGTATGCACTCTGGGTGAGACTGGGAGCTGTACAGCATTGAGCATTGGAGTGAAAGGAAGCTTGATGTGGGTTACTGGATGAGGCCTGTTGGCAACACAGAGAGAATGCTGATCTTTCCCTGAGAGAGAGTGACCAAAATGGGGGGGTCTTTTCCAAAGGAAGTTGGAGGTGCCTCTTGTGATCTGTCTGCTGCTCCTGTGCTTT
>NC_057946.1:37031950-37049450 GCF_018555375.3 Anguilla rostrata | reverse complement strand
CAGTACCTAAAACCAGGAGACACTAAAACACATTTATGATTGGGGGGGGGGGTCTCTTGCCCTTGGTTTGCATCTTGGTGGATGACGCACGGGTACATATTCAGAGAGTGAACCCCCCCTCCTCCTGCTACCCAGCAAGCACAGTCTGAAAATGTCCCACTGTGGGAATGACAGGAGAGTGGCAGTATAATTTCATTTAATGCAAATTGGAAAGGAGGTGGGGGGGGTGGGGTGGGGGGCAGGTTTGAATGCGTTCCTGCTGTGTGCGGAATTGTGTTTTCTCCCCGCAAGGCATTCTGGGATATCGCCGCGCGTCGGGGGAGGTATGAGGGAGAATAAATCTCGTCCTTGTTTTGTAGCGCTTTCTCGGGACGTGTTGGTGGGTAGTGCTTTGGAATGATGAATGAAAGATTAAAGATGTGAAGGAGATGATTGGTCTCCAGCAGCAGGTCCACTGGCGGACTGGCGCTCTGGTAATTGTGGGGGAGGAGTGACATCACTGCCCACGTCCCATATGGGGATTGCGTTGGGTTTGCTCGACCACATCAGTGATTTCCTCAGCCCTCTGCTTACTAAGCAAGTCATCACTGTGGCCCACCCCTTCTTAAAATATATTAACATGCGTTCAAATACGGATTTCAGGTCTCTTAACATGCCAAGACTGTACGTATGCTGTCATTTTTATATAAACACTGTGTTCAATTTGACTGGTGTGAACACGTGTGGAAGGTTTATACAATGCAGCAAGTTTTTCTTCTGTGAATGTGACCTTATTTATTATTTTGGAGAACATTATTTATGCTGTTAAAAATGACCTGGACTTTACAAGATTTAACAATGGTATTTCACAGTAAAATACTGTAATCAGCATTTCCTGTGAAATCAGCGATTGCCTGGATTTTACCAGATTTAACAGTGTTACTTCATAATGTAATAAGAATATTTCTGTGAAATCAGTGCAGATTAGACAATATTACAGCAATATATGGTAAAATTTGAATTGAACTGGACCGTGCTGCATTATGGGATTAGGCAGCTGTGGTTGGAATCTAGTGAAGTGGGACTGACGGCAAACTCAGCGTCAACTACCAGACAGATATGGTAGTTACTGCTTACTGTATTAAGCAGTATTAATTTATTTTCATTGCATTCAGACAGATCTATTAACAGTGGACTCCCCTTTATGACTAATGTTTATAGCTATATATGTATATATATATATATATATATATATATATATATATATAGAGAGAGAGAGAGAGAGAGAGCTGTATTTTTAGGTCTTTAAACTGAGATGGTTGTGCTTTCATTTGTAAGGCTTTGTATCTGGAGTGTGTTGTGTCAGATTAGGGAGGTAACTGTTAACGCTAACTTTAGTTAGCCTGGCTATCTAAAATCATGAAGTCGAATGAATGTAGGAGAGAATGAATGATCTTTTGGGTCTAGTTATTTTATCTTTTTCTTTTTAATAAGGTTGCTTACGAGTGAGCTTTGTAAGAAACTGATATCCAATATCAAAGCATAAAACTATTTGGGAAATGGGCATTGCATGGTTTATCATTATTTTATACTGAAATCATCAGCCAACTTGTAAGTTTAATTGACCTTTTTACAACTGCAATGCTTCTGATGAGCCATGTTTATCAGGCTGTGTTGTTTGGTGATACAATGTGACATCAATCTCCCTTGGCTTTCTATCTTCTTCATTGTATTCAGTGTTTTAAGGAAACAGGCATTAGTGTACCTTGGTGAAACAATGCCCAAAAGGTCTACGATACTGGAAGCTTTTGTCTTGGGCTCTTGTCAACAAGTGCTTCTTGGGCATGAACCCAGAGTGTCAGTGTAGACATAATTCTCTGACTGGACTGTATACTGTGTTTACATTGGAGGTTATGTAGCTGCATTGTTGTGTATTCACTCCATCTCCACCTCAGCTGCTGTGTAGAGAGCATTCTGGCGTAAAATGGCTGCCGTGCATCATCATTTGCTTCCTTAGTGCAGGCACACGAGAGCTTTCAGTATTTAGTTTTGATTCTAGCTTTCTGATTGCCTTTCGAGTCTGTTATTGGTGTTTGTCAACATGAGGACCAGAACTGTGCCAGTGAAAGTCACGGAACCCATTATGAGGCTTTCCCTTGGCAGCTGCTGACTGTTGCCCCCATCTCTGTGTCTCTACCCCCCCCCCCCCCCCCGCCCCATGCTATATTTGTAAGCACATCTGGTTCTTCTGTCGGATAAACCTACACCCAAACGTCATCGGCCAGCGTAACTCAGATACCGCTCAGATTAAAATGTCATTATCAAAGTCTCTGCAATGGACACCCCCCCCCCCCCATTCTAATGTACGTCCAAACCAGGACATTTTACTGGCAACTCTGTCAGATTATTTCCTGAAGGGTATAATGGAGTCGGGGGGTACATCTAAAAGCTCGGGAACTGCGGAGTTCTGACTAAAGAATAAAACAAAACTGCTGGCTTCGCCGGGACATTTACCGTCCTCAGCCATCACGGCCTGCTCCGACGGAGAAGAGAGCGTTCTGTCACTTTAATCCCGACGTCCCGTCGGACCTGTCGTCTTTATAATTGTGGGTTGCGTGGTTACGAGGGTGCGAGAGGATTTTTGGGGTGCAAGGGAAGTGTGAGCCTGAGGGTTGCAGGTCTCAGCCTTGGCGAGGGGGGGTGTGGGGGTTGTCCCTGTCAGCCCAGTTCTCAAATCACCTCCTTACACTAAAACTACATACAAATACAAATACAAAACTTTATTGTCCACACAGAAAAGACAGAAAAGAAACATAGACAGTAGCTAATACATACAATAAGGAAATCCAAAAATGCTGTTACTTCTACACGGACCTAAAATCTGTGCCAGAGCTGCAGCTAAAACAGCAGTTGCTCCGGTTCTGTTCACACATTTTGCGCGTGTGTTTTAAAGTTATTTTAGTTTGTTTATTTTCCATTAGGAAAAACACAAAATCGGGGGGGAGGAAGTATCTCTTACAGCCTGTGTGCTGATGTTGTGAGAGTAAACCTCGTATTCGGTGGAAATAACATGCTGCCGTGTATGAAACAATCAGCACAAAGGCCTTATCAGTGTCACTGATAACTTTGGATAACAATGTGCATCGGTACAGCTTCGCTTTATGCATTGTGTTTGCTTGCTCTCTGTCGCCCCCTGTAGGACACCGAGCTTGTGAACACGGCGGTGTTGACGGGGAAGAAAGTGAGCGTTGCGGTAAAGACGGTTGCCGTGGCAGCAGACGGGTCGGTCACGGACGTCTCCAACTTTACCCAATGCAGGTCCACCGATGAGGACGTCCTGAAGGTATCACCCTCCCCACGCGAACCACAAGTACTCATATATGATTAAAGCACGGCTGCCCAGCCATATTCCTGGAGATCCACCGAGAAAACCTACAGGAAGGTAGACCTCCAGGAGCAGGGTTGGGTGGCCCTGCTCTTGCTGTTGAATGCGGTGTGCTTTGTTAGCATTGGAGTGAAAACTTACAGGATGGTAGATCTCCAGGAACAGGGTTAGACAGTCCTGGTTTAAAGGGAACGATAGTAAGAGTTAAAATGTGCAGATTAATTATATACTAGAATTATATCTTGGCAGTCTATGTGTTTCTTATAAAGTATTACTAATATAACAATTATTAATATTATACGAATACAATAACTAATTGTAATAGTAATATTATTGTTTGGGTAGAGGGAATCTATAAGAAAGTTCTGCCCAAGCTCTCTCAGAAGTAATAAAAATAGCCTTATTTGGGCATTAGTAGAGTGCAGCAAAAGATGGTTTGCCGCTAGTAACTCGAATCCATCCATCCATTATCCTTACTCGCTTTTATCCTGGTCAGGGTCCATCCATTACAGGGGCGATATAGCTCAGGAGGTAAGACCGATTGTCTGGCAGTCGGAGGGTTGCCGGTTCAAACCCCGCCTGTCGAAGTGTCCTTGAGCAAGACACCTAACCCCTAACTGCTCTGGCGAATGAGAGGCATCAATTGTAAAGCGCCTTGGATATAAGCGCTATATAAATGCAGTCCATTTACCATTTACCATCTACACCCACTTATCCTGGTCAGGGTCCGTCCATTATCTACACCCGCTTATCCTGGTCAGGGTCCATCCATTATCTACACCCGCTTATCCTGGTCCGGGTCACGGGGGGTGCTGGAGCCTGTCAAAATGTGCATTGGGCGAGAGGCAGGAATCCACCCCTGGACAGGCCACCAATCTATCGCTCTGACCTCATTCACTCACAGACCGTAGCTCTGCGTGTCCAGACCTGTGCTGGCATATGTATTATATGTATATACAGTAAGTTAATTATTTATTAGATATACAAGTAATTATAAACAACATAAAAACAACAACTAGCAGAAAACAGTAGTAGCAGTGGTAGTAGTAGTAGCAGCAGCAGCAGTAGTAGTAGTAGTAGCAGCAGTAGCAGTAGCAGCAGCAGTAGCAGTAGCAGCAGTAGTAGCGTATAGCAGTAGCAGTAGCAGCATGCAAATCGCATTGCTTTGGCTGACAGCCAAACTGCAGAAGCTTCATCATCAACCAGATTCTGCAGCTGCAGGCGGTGTTTGCAGAAAGTGTGGCACTAGGTCAATAGAGAGGATCGAAAAACCTCTTGCTCTCTCTCGCTCTCTCTATGTCTCTCTTTCTTTCTCTCTCTCTCTGCCTCACTCCCTATCTCTCTTGCTCTTTCTCTCCCTCTCTATTTCTCCTCCTCTTTCTCACCCTCTATCCTTCTTCTCCCCTCTCTCTCGATCTCTCCCTCTTTGCTCTCCCTTTCTCTCTCTCTCTCTCTCTCTCTCCCTCTCTCTCTCTCTCCTTCTCTCTCTCTCTCTCTCTCTCGCTCTCTCCGTCCCTCTTCGCTCTTTCTCTCTGCGCCTAGGGCACGGTCACACATAATGGTTATTTTAGATTTTTATTGAGAGGCCCTGCCAGATTTTATTTAGTTACTGTGGGACGGTTCGGTCCCTTTCTGAGCGAACAGTTTAACGAGGTCACATTCGGAGACGGAGGGAGCCCTGGAGGGGGTTCTGAGCTCGTTCTCTTCTCAGCTCTCCCACGGGCCCCCTGCAAAGAGAGCCATCAAATGCTGAGAGAGACGCACGGCCCAATTTAAAATGTCAGCTCGACTCAAACCCTACAGCACACGGAGAGACAGTCAAACTCACGCAATTACAGTACGCAACCAAATGCAATCAACGGTCCAGTGTTTGACACACAAAAACACACAAGGAACACACGCAAGTGAGCACACGCCTAATCAAACACTCCCGAGCACGAAACGAACGTTCGCAACCGGAAACAACGACGATACGCAGCCGAACTGTTCCTCAAAATGGTCTGGGATTGCTTCTGGAGCTGTCTGAACTCCTGGGCGCAGACAGGTTAAACCCAAAGCTCGGGTTTCATGATAAAGGGCTGAGATTAGCTTTAGTATTAAAAGAAAACTAACTGGGGAAAAAAGACCCTGTAAAAACTCTTTAAACCTGAATGCAGCACATTTGCGGTTTTGCTTTGTGTTCAATTCCCTGACATTTCATTACTCACTCACTGCATTATCGCTATTACTCGGCAAAAGCTTACCAGCTGAGTTCACTGGAGCACTGAAAGGAATTCATCATGTGTTGGGGAATGGGGAATGCTGTTTTCCCTGATCCCTCACCGACTGCCACCGTACTGGTCCGCACGTAAAACATTTGCATGATTTGAACATCATGGTAATGCGATTTTCTTGTTATTGATTTTTTTATAATATGAAAGATGAGGCAATCTTGTTTTGCGTCGGCAAAATGGCAGCCGTGATGGCATATAACCAGGACAGGCGACGGGTTAGCGGCTGCAGATGAGGTTACGGACTGAATTATTGCAACACCGGGGGCTCCTAATGCATTATGGGAATGTCTCCATTTCCAACAGATGTATTCATGAGGGATCTTCTCCACTTTTTCTATTGGTGTTGAGAGTCATGTGAGGGCACATGTAATTGTGTGTGTGTGTGTGCGTGTGTGTGATATAGATAGATAGATAGATAGATAGATAGATAGATAGATAGCTTATTGTCCTTGGTGAGGAAATTTTCTTTCATTGTCAGTAAAACGGTATGTGTGTGTGTGTGTGTGTGTGTACACATATGCCCATATACACAAGATTGGGTAGTGTTAGGACAGTAAGACAGGAAGCGTCTGTATGGTCTGTGAAATAGAAGATGAATTGCACATTTGTTTGAACACTTATTGAATGATGACTCAAACAATCCCCCTTCTTCAGAAGATTCAAGGGTGAGTGTTTGAAGTGAAGCTCAGCTGACTGTTCAGAGAAAAACAGGACATTAAATTTTATTCATAAGGACTGGAAAATAAGGAAAATATGAATAATTTGCACAGAACCAATATGCACATGCATCTGGATCAAGAACGAAAATATTCTTGAAACAAGATTAAGACTGACTAGATCCGATTGGCTCTCCCTCACTACCCATCTTCCCCCGCGGTCTGAAGATGCAACTCTTCAGACTATACCTGGACTAAGTGCCACCACTCTGTTTATCATTTCACTAAAATTCTCCTGTTTCATGCCACTCATGTTACATGTACCTCCGTTCCAGCACTTATTGTAATTTGTATTTTCGTCCTAATATTGTAGCTTGTTCTTCTCCCTAGTTTGAGTTGGCATAAGTTAGGTCAGAATAATGTTCACCGCGTGAACTGAACTGTGTTCTTGGCTATAAATAGCTGTACATAATGAGTATTGTACGTTATGGAACCTGTGTCTTGTAGTTGTTCCAATTACCTTGATATGTACTTTTGTACATGGCTTTGGATAAACCCGTCTGCTAAATAAATGTAGTTAGACGTCTGCTAAATGAATGTAATTTAAGGGAATGGTCTGACCAGCTCCTCTGATGGCCCAGAGTCCTCTTTAATCCGACTGCATCATTTCTGACTGGGCCCGCCAGCTTCTCTCACCCCTCTTCTCCCATCCAGGTGTCGGACAGGTGCGACCACGTCTTCGTGAACGGGAAGGAGAGCAGGGGGCGGGTGCGGGTGGCGGTCAACTTCACCCTCGGCCCCCTGAGCGCCCAGCTGGAGATGAGCGTGTGGATGCCCCGCCTCCCCCTGCAGGTGGAGGTGTCCGACCCCGAGCTCAGCCAGATCAAGGGCTGGAGGGTGCCCGTCCCGGCCGGCAGGAGGTAGGGCCTGTCTCCATGACAACCGCCTTCGGGGGGGAGGGGGGCGCTGACGGAACCTCCGTTCCCCTGCAGGAGTGCAACACCGGATTCTGCTTTAAAGAATAGGAACGATGCATTTATTTCCACAAGATGGTTCTTATCTCCATAACTAGAAATCCGGAAAATCTCTTAATGTGGTCAGTGAAGGGGTTACTAATGCGGAAAATCGCCACCGGCGACCAGACTGAGCTCACATTAACTGCCCAGAGAGAGAGTTATGCAGATAAAAAAACCTCCTCCCTTTAATACTGTGCCTCAGAAAAGCCTTTGGCAGAGCCAGGCTTTTTAATCACACAGGATTAGTGAAAGGGCTTTAATCGCATGGCTCGGGCCGGGAGCGCGTGAGACCCCCCCCCCCCCCCTTCCCCGGGGACTCCGAACTCAGTGCCCCCCCCCTCCCTGTGCATCGCTCAGGTCCAGCGGCGAGAGCGAGGAAGAGGAGGAGCGGAGAGGGCGGGGCTGCATGCTGCAGTTCCAGCACGCCCAGGTGAAGGTCTTTGCCTCCTTCCTGGCCGAGCAGCCGGACCGGCGCCTGGCCCCTGCCCACTTCCTGGGGCCCGGCTGGCGAGCGGACGTCACCCGCCTGGTGCGCCCCTCCCTGAGGGTGGAGAACCCCCGCGTGGCCCGGCTCCAGGCCGGCAGGGTGCTGCTGGGACGGGGCGCGGGGGTCACCTCCGTCAAGGTAAACGAGGCCCCCCCACACGCACGTAAAAACTACTAAACTCCCTGCACTCACACATTACCCCCCCCTTCTCTGCTTTTAAAGCTGAGCCGCCACGCCCTGCTGAGTGTCCTGGGCTGTGATTGGATGCCAGCCGGAAGGATGTCCCCCCCACCCCCACCCCCGTGTAGCTGCATTGCTGGTGTTTGCATTGTAGCTTTCTCCCAGCCTGTGATGTTTGAAGTTTGCGAAATGGATGGACTCTTTTCGTACATGTTACGATTTCTGAATC
Organism: Anguilla rostrata; assembly: GCF_018555375.3. Classification (NCBI taxonomy): domain Eukaryota; kingdom Metazoa; phylum Chordata; class Actinopteri; order Anguilliformes; family Anguillidae; genus Anguilla; species Anguilla rostrata. The sequence continues at coordinate 37,041,245 of NC_057946.1, read as the reverse complement.
ATGTGGTTTCAACAGCTGATGCCCTCGTTTAATGTTTGCCTCTCTGAATATAGATCACAAGCTCCATTACTGTATATGTTACATGTCCTCTCTTAACTAACGTGAAATATATTTAATTTGTTTTAATTCGCTAATAATTATCAATGATAGAAATAATTCAGTAAGTGACCAAACTTGTTGATAGGCAGAGAAACCTACTGTATCAACCTTTGTCAAATAGTGCATCTAACAATTATATTGAAATTATGAGAGAATTTAATAATTCCACTTGTGTGTAAATGAAAAGAGCAGTTCACCCAAAAATGAAACTAGGGTATGTTTACACTTACCCAGAGTACTATCTATCCATCCGGATAGTTTCGCTGAGATTTGATGAGATTTCTAGGTACAGTATGCGCTGCAGCTGACCCTGATACAATTGACCTGAAGGGACCCATATTTTTGTGGCTCACAATGTCCCGAACAATTACATTTAAAAAAGCTCAACTGCAACTTTTCTTTCCAGGTATAATGCCGTGGTTACTCACGAACGTTCGCGGTGGTGAGTGGTGGTGACCTGTCGGAATGGTGGAATGCGTCCGTTTGTTGTGGTTTGAATAAAGCAACTTGTTAGACGCCTACTTTATTGAAGCTCATAACACCTTCAAAATGGAGGTATTGAAGGGTGTAATTTATGTCACTGAACAAAACGTGAAACCTGCCTTGGCTCGTGTTAACTACAGACCTGATTTACTGCATGAATCGAAATCCCTATGGGAAAAACAACCATTGGAAATCTGCGGAGGGAACTCATGGCTCAAAAATGCTAACTCACTTCCGGGTTTTAGAACTACAAACTGTTACTCTGCGCCATGCTTTGGTTGAGAAAGTGCAGAGATACACAGTTGGCGTACTTTCGTATAAGAAGTAGTTCTCAATGAAACCGTGCACAAATGAAGCTCTGTGGATGTTCATGAGTAACCGTGGGAGTATATTTGGAGAGATTTGTATTTTTGGCGAATTGAGCAACACAAACATATGGGTCCCTTGAGATAGGTTTTAGCAGGGTGAAATGCAGAGGATATCGAGAAACTTATTAAAATCTCTGCGAAACTATCTGGAGGGATAGATAGCACTCTGGGTAAGTGGAAACATACCATAATTTCATTTTTTTGGGGAACTGCTCCTTTGAACCAGAACAAGTCACCAAAGAAATGAGATTATAACCACAGTTTGGCTTGGTGTGTGTGTGTGTGTGTGTGTAGGTACATTGTGTCTGTATTACTAATGTGTGGCGCCCCCTGTCTGTGTGTCTGTAGACTGTATTATTAACGTGTGGCGCCCCCTGTCTGTGTGTGTGCGCCGGTGCAGGTGCTGTCTCCTCTCTCGGACTCGGTCCTGGGTGAAAGGTCGGTGAAGGTGCTGGATGACAGGGTGTCCATCACGGAGCTGGGGGTGCAGCTGGTCTCCGGCCTCTCCCTCTCCCTGCAGCTCAGCCCCGGAAGCAACAGGGCCATCGTCGCCACGGCGACCACGCAGGAGGTGCTGCACAGCCCCAAGCAGGTAACTGCCCGTCCCACCACAGGGGGTCCCAGGGAGGGCTACTGTCCCGTATCCAAGCGACGTACGCTGTGGGTTAGCGGCTGGGGCAGAGAGAATAGATAGTCTGCACTTTGCTGCAACATTGCAATCTAAGTCATTGGATTACCTCTTGGGTAATGTCGTAGCTACAGCTGTGTAAGGTTATCTGTGTAATCACACTTTCTTGTTGCTACACATATTGTTTTCTGTTAGGTTAACATCGCGCCTAGTGATCCTAAATGCGCCCGTGTCGTCTTGTCGAAGCTGCGTTTGCGTATTCCTGAGAGTGACGCCGGTGTTCTCCGGTACCGCTCAGAGCTCTGGATAAGAGAGTCCGAGCGATTATAATGTCAGTCGGCGCATCACTTCCTGTCTCGGCGGCTTTGTTCGGCAGCGCGGCGGCGCGGCTGACCCAGTTGCCGCGGACCCGATTAAGCTCCGAGATGTCAGTCAATTAGTTCCTGTGATGTTCAAGTAAACATGACACCGGGGGCCGGGATATTGTATTTCCCTGCAGAAATGTAGGCCAGCTTCTGGCGCTAATCCTTATTAACCGCGTGTGGATTACTGCCTGCGGGCTGGCCCCGCTCGCTGCTCTACAGCGCCCTCTAGTGGCCGCACGTTTACGCTCTGTTCTGTTAAAAGCGTTCTGGGCCGATTTAGAGTAGAACGAAGTAGCATACGCTGACAAGGCTGGAAGGCTGATGTCTTTACAGCCTTGTGTGAGCGGTATTTAAACTTTTAAAATGGTGGTTGAGGCATATTTCAGGTAATATTTGGTAATGTGTGAGTGCAGGGAGTGTAATAGTTTTTACATGTGTGTGTTTTTCGGACCGCAGGAGGCCGTTATTGGCTGTTGGGTTCAGTTCAGCGACGGCTCCCAGGTGCCCCTGGACATGTTCGACCCCAGCAGCTACACGCTGACGGTCTCGTCGCTGGACCGGAGGGTGGTGTCCGTGCGGGGCTCCCCGGCCGTGGCAGTGGCGGAGGGGGAGGGCCAGGGGGCGCTGGTGAGGGTGGAGATGGGCATCAGCGAGGCGTGTCAGAAGTCCAAGCGGAAGAGCTCGCTGGCCGTGGCGCACGGCGGCCTGCGGGTGGCGTTCCGGCCTGGCGAACCGCGCGGCGGCGACGACAGGCGGGAGGTGGCGACCGAGCCCGGGGGGCGGAGCCTGACAGAGGAGACCTCCGTATTTGGATCAGAGGACTGGAGGCCCAGCAGCACTGAGCCCTCCCTTCTGCCGGGTCCCGCCTCTGTCAGTTTGGGCGGGGCGCGTAGCACCACCGTCAGAGCCGCTACCGGCGTGGGAGGAGTCAGTAGCACTGTGGGAGGGGCCAGCACTGGTGTGGGCGGAGTCAAGCGAACTGGAGGCGGGGCCAATGGCAGCGTGCGAGGAGCCGGTAGCAATTTGGGTGGGGCCAGCAATGGTGTGGGCGGAGCCGGCAGCAGTGTGGGAGGAGCCAGTCAAACAGGGGGCAGGGCCAGCAATGATGTGGGCGGAGCCAGTCAAACAGGGGGCAGGGCCAGCAACGACGTGGGCGGGGCCAGTCAAACAGGGGGCGGGGCCAGCAGCAGTGTGGGAGGAGCCCGTGGTGTGCTGGGCGGAGTCAGCAGCCCTGTGTATGACGGAGGCGCGGTCAGCGTGGGCGGGGCCAGGGCCAACACCCTGGACTACTCCGACCTCCCCTCGCAGGTGGAGGTGCCCCGGTGGACCCCGGCCGCGGAGGTGGAGACGGACGTGGTGCAGGCGTCCCGCTTCCCCAGCAGCCTGGAGATCGGCATGTACGCGCTGCTGGGCGTGCTGTGCCTGGCCATCCTGGTCTTCCTGCTCAACTGCGTCTCCTACCTGACCGGCTCGCGGCACAAGAAGCCGCCGCCGGCGCACTGCCAGGACGCGGGGGGGCACCGTCACAACTGGGTGTGGCTGGGCACCGAGGCCGACCGCGCCCTGAGCGGCCCCGTCACCCCGCCCCCGCCGGAGACCCACGCCGCCATCGCCATCAGCATCGACGTGCCGCCCGGCGCCGGCCTGGTCGCCATGGGCCGCTCCGCCACCCTGGGGAGGAGGCCCGGGGGCCCCCCCGCCGCGGAGGACCCCCCCCTGGGCCGCCGGGGGTCTCTCCAGGCCCGCCCCGCCCGCCCGGACTCCTCCCTCCACTCCCCCACCAGCAAGAGGAAGCGCGTGCAGTTCACCACCTTCTCCTCGCTGGACGGGCCCCACTACTCCACCCTCCCCGGCATGCACTGGGCCTCCAGGGTGCAGGAGTTTGCCAGCCAGCAGGGGGCGCTGCCCGAGGCGCTGTACGCCAACCTGTCCTACGAACACAAGCCCACGCCATGAGCTCAACGTGTGCTTTTGGAGACAGTGCGGGGGTGAAGAAATATATTTTAAAAAGATATATAATATATATATATGTATAATGATGTTCTTGTGTGTGTACAGTATGTGTCCCTGAATGTGTGTGTTATGTGTATGATTGTGAGAATGCGTGTTCCAGGATGTGGTGTGTTTTCCCTCTCTTTCACACACACGGTGACTAAAAAGGGATTATTTTTATAAATGTGTGTTTCATTATATACACAGTACATATGCACTGTTGTTCAAAACATTTTATTCACCCTTGTGTGATTTCCTCTTAAAAACTGGAAGCTGGGGCTCCTGTTTGTCTCTTCATCTGGGGCAGTTAGCTTGCTTTCCCCTCCAGCTGGGGCAGTTAGCCTGTTTGTCTCTCCAGCTGGGGCAGTTAGCCTGTTTGTCTCTTCAGCTGGGGCAGTTAGCCTGTTTGTCTCTCCAGCTGGGACAGTTAGCCTGTTTGTCTCTCCATCTGGGGCAGTTAGCTTGCTTGTCTCTCCAGCTGGGGCAGTTAGCCTGTCTGTCTCTCTAGCTGGGGAAGTTAGCTTGCCTGTCTCTCCAGCTGGGGCAGTTAGCCTGTTTGTCTCTCCAGCTGGGGCAGTTAGCCTGTTTGTCTCTCCATATGGGGCAGTTAGCTTGCTTGTCTCACCAGCTGGGGCAGTTAGCTTGCTTGCCTCTTCAGCTGGGGCAGTTAGCCTGTTTGTCTCTCCAGCTGGGGCAGTTAGCCTGTTTGTCTCTCCATCTGGGGCAGTTAGCTTGCTTGTCTCTCCAGCTGGGGCAGTTAGCCTGTCTGTCTCTCTAGCTGGGGCAGTTAGCTTGCCTGTCTCTCCAGCTGGGGCAGTTAGCTTGCTTGTCTCTCCAGCTGGGGCAGTTAGCCTGTTTGTCTCTCCAGCTGGGGCAGTTAGCCTGTTTGTCTCTCCAGCTGGGGCAGTTAGCCTGTTTGTCTCTCCAGATGGGGTAGTTAGCCTGTTTGTCTCTCCAGATGGGGTAGTTAGCCTGTTTGTCTCTCCAGATGGGGCAGTTAGCCTGTTTGTCTCTCCAGCTGGGGCAGTTAGCCTGTTTGTCTCTCCAGCTGGGGCAGTTAGCCTGTTTGTCTCTCCAGCTGGGGCAGTTAGCCTGTTTGTCTCTCCAGCTGGGGCAGTTAGCCTGTTTGTCTCTCCAGATGGGGCAGTTAGCGCAGATGCTCAGTGTATGTGGCTCTGGGTCCCAGCAGGTATAGCGTCATCAGCAGAGCGTCTCCAGTGAAGGTTTGCAGAGCTCATCAGCAGAGCTCCCTCTCCCTCTTCTCTCAAACCTGCGTTTCTCTGAGCTCTACCAGGCACACGGCCCTCGCGTGCAGTGGCTGTACAGCTCAGCCGGGTGCACTTCATTTGCATTTTCATTCTTTAGGCTCTGAGCACACGCTCTTTTCATCCAGAGAAGTTCTCCGAGCTCGCCTTCTTTTACCCACAGTCCATTTACACAACCGAATGTTTACTGATGCGACTCAGGTTCAGCGATGGCACCGCTGGCCGCCCCAGCTGGGAACCTGCAGCCTCGTAGCATAATGGCTTTGCTAGCCGCTGTGCTACACCCCCACCCTGTACTGAAATACAGCGATTTCCATGGTGAAGCGGACGCTAGCTGCATGCGTTAAGGAGGGTGTGTGTGCTTGTGTACGCCCCCACCCCCACCCCCACCCCCACCCCGCCAATCACAATGCAGGACTGGGTGTTCTAAATCAGAGGAGAACGGTAAAACGGAACGGGGAATTTTGAGGACGAAAAAAGAACGATCGGTTGCAGTGATTCAACTACCTCGCAAGCCCTTAGCTGTTTTTGTCATACTGGTAAATGGACTGCATTTATATAGCGCTTTACAATTGATGCCTCGCGTTCACCAGAGCAATTAGGAGTTAGGTGTCTTGCTCAGAGACACTTCGACATGCCCAGGGCGGGGGATCGAACCGGCAACCCTCCGACTGCTAGACAACCGCTCTTACCTCCTGAGCTGAGCTATGTCGCCCCCATATACTGCGTGTATGTCAGCAGATTCAGAAGCTTTAAAAACGCACTGGTGCGCGCAGTCGTGGGAGAGTGAATCACGGTTCCCATCATGCACTGCTACTCATGGTCTTCCTGTGACAAATAAAAGGTGTTTACCAATGAGAAGGGCTGTATGTCACACTGACTGACCTTCAAAAAGTGGGTCGTCCATTCATGTGACAATTTTCTGGAAATGATTATAAAAGCAATGTCTCAATTTTACTTCCCGGGAAAAAGCTTTGTACATGATTTGTTTGATGTACTAGGACTTTTTGAAACTGTGTGGCTGTTCCCTTGTAAATGACCAACCTTTCATTCTTCTGATAGAATTGAGAAAACTGTGAAATTACTAATGAAATCACCTCGTTATCAATGTTTTGTGAAGTTCTAATAAAGTTATTTATCCTCTATTATTTTTTAAGATAATACTAATGGATTGCTTTAGTTGTGTGTATGTGTGTGGGTGTGTGTTTGTGTGATACACAGAAAAACTACACTGAACTGCTACTCTTTGACTTTCAAGACAAAATATTTGGAGAGAGATTATATATATATATATATATATATAGAGAGAGAGAGAGAGAGAGAGATTTAGAAAGATTTTTTCCAGGCAGGCACTTGTTTGGGCAGTATCAATCAGGGATGATTAGGTTGCCAGATTGGGATCCCGGTTGTGAATCTGGCCAGCAGAGGAGCCCCCCCGCCCCCCCCTTTGGCGCAGATGAGCGGCAGGATCTTTCAGCGGCCGCCGTGAATCAGGGTTTACGGTCTCGTCTGAGAGACGGCTCCTCCTCTGGCGGTCCCCCCGCGTCGCCGGGCCGCGCCAGGGCTTCGGTGTCGCCGCGCGGGCCCGCGGGGGTAGCTCGGAACACGATAGCCGGGCGAAGGAGTGGCAGAGCCCCTCGGTATTCTCTCCTGGCTCCGAGGAACATCCGGGCCCCTCTGGCCCGACTCCATCGCTCCCAGCAGAAGCACGGGTGCTCCAGCAGGGCTCCTGTGCTAATGCTAATGCTAACGGGCTAGCCCGGCTCAGCCGTCAGACAGCAGGAAGCCGCAGGGCGCTGTGGCTACTGGCGGCTACCGCCGTCTCCTCACGGGCACGGGTGAGATGTGCGCGTGTTCGGTGCGTGTCGTCTGTCGGTAAATTGCCAAGCGCTGCTAGGCTATTACTTCTTTCGCAAAGTTGTCTGTGACATGGAAATAGAAAGCATGTAATTTGGATCTTGGGTTCTCTTATAATATAACCTGTATACAATAATAACCTGTCGGCTACGTTTGAGTCCGCGCTGACCTGCCGTTGGTTTGACATTCAAGGCAAAACCGCTGAAGTATATTGTTTTTGTGCTGCTGCTTCTTCTTTGTTTTTTTATGTCGCTGTGTGGCCCTTGACAGCGCTGGCAGATGGCACGGTGTGACTCCTCTCGTTTTTGGAGTGCAGTCAGGATGAAACGAATCGTCTGGGAGACGAGCGGTTTCGGCCGCAACGAGCGCGCCGTGAGACTGCGAGTTGAAGGACGGCGCGGTCACAGGGAGGGGGGTGTTTGTCTGAAGTTTCGGGGGCTCCTGGCGGGGCATCGACAGGAAACCGGCAGCCCTCAGGACGGGGATGCACCGCCCGGTCCAGAACGCTGCCGTGCCCGTGCCCGTGCCACCTGTACCCTGGAGTCCCGTAGGGTGGCACAGAGCTGCGGGTCAGCGGGGCGCCTCACCACCTCTCCCGTCCGCTTTGGCCACCCCAGCCATGCAGCTAGCCCAGCGCCCGCGCCCCCCCCCCCCCGTGTAGTCTCACGGCCAGGAGGCTGCGGCGAGAGAGAGAGAGAGAGAGAGAGAGAGAGAGAGAGAGAGAGATAGTGAGAGAGAGATAGAGAGAGAGTGTGTTGTTACATTTATCATTATTATATCAATATTATTATTATTTTGCATATAATATATATATGTATGCTTTGGCAATAATTACATTTGTATTTCATGCCAGTAAAGCAACTTGAATTGAATTGAATTGAACTGAGAGAGAGAGAGTGTGAGAGAAAGAGAGTGAGTGTGAGAGAGAGAGAGAGAGAGAGAGAGATGGGCCTACAGACGCAACCACGCAGGTTTGGAGAAAGAACGGGAAAAAAGCGCATTTTAAAATCGCGCAGTCTTTCTCTCCTCCCGAGCCCTGCTTCCTGAAGCCTCGCCAGCGTCGGAGCTGTGGAGCAGACGGAGGGATAGATTTCCCGCAAGGTTCCCCCCGTCCCTTCTGCCGAAAAAGAAAACTGCACCACCGACTAAAATCTGCTACCACTACCCTCCGGTGTGAGATAAGTGAGAACTTGCTACCACTCTCAGCCCCCCCCCCCCCTGCCCTCATCCCCCCCCCCTGCCCCTTGTCCCCCCCATCCCATGTCAGATAAGTGAAATCCTCTCCAGCGCTCCCCCCGCCCTGCTTTAGGAAGGGCTGCTTTAGATTACCCTCTGAGGTGCGGACGGGGGGAAGCGCTCGGCCGGGTACGCCTCGGAAAATTCGGAGCGCCGCTCGCTCGGAGCCGGATTTGCCCCCGGCGTCGGAAAAAGGGGGCTTCAAACCCCCCGGCCGAGCTATCTCCCGACTGAGCGCGGCGGATCTAAAACAAGATCGCGCCGGTGTTACCGGCGGCCGCGCTCTTCCCCCCCTCGCCGATCTGTAAGCCCTTCCTGATGCCGTCTCAGTCTGTTTTCTCTTAGCCGGATTTCCGAGCAGGTTTAAATTAAACGAGCTCAAAGTCATTTCCCCCAAAGATCTACAAAGTTTTCCTACCTTTACTTAGAGAAATCTCTTCTGTTATAAATGCATGGAATAAACTTGGGATGATGGAAGGTGTAGTCAGGAGCTCGAGGATCGTTCTTCTTCTCCGAAATGTGCTCAGTCTGCCTAATTTGCATGTAAATGGGCTAGGTCGCAATTTCTCATAATTATGCTTCATCCTTCTCTAATGATCTTGTTTTCTTGCGGGTAGAAGTTGGCACAACAGGCAGGGTTTGTTTGTTTCTGTAGAATCAGAAAATATTTCAAAATGGATGAATAAAAAAAACATATGTAGCTTAATTTTCTTACCTTAGTGATGTCACAGTGCACCCCTCAGGTTATTATTTCTATGAAATATGCTTTAGGGTTTATAGTGTATAATGTCTCTATTCTAAAATGCTACCATTGAAGCATGATGACCCAATGCTTCCTGTCACACTGAAATCTACGCGCTGAGTTTGTGCAGTCCTGAGTCACGCACAGCGTGGACTGGCCAGCAGGGGTCGATGGTGAGCTCTGAGACACAGGTACTGTGTCTTGCTCTGTGTTCTCCTTGCCGTGGATACAACTGTCTCTTAAATGGCATTGATGGCAAC